>NC_069499.1:1477317392-1477617392 GCF_027579735.1 Bombina bombina | reverse complement strand
CGAGACCTATCTCCTTCCTTGCTAACCCGTGTCACTAACTGTCTTTCTCACATCTCTTCCTGGATGTCCTCCCACTACCTCAAGCTAAATCTCTCCAAAACTGAGCTCCTCATTTCCCCCCCTTCTTCCAAAATCTCCACCCCCAATATCTCTATAACTGTCGACAACTCCATCATTACCCCTACCCCGCATGCCCAATGTCTCGGGGTCACATTTGACTCAGATCTTTCCTTCACTCCTCACATTCAGTCCTTGGCTAAAGCCTGCCGCTTCCACCTTAAAAACATCTCCAAAAATACACTTCCTTACACAAGATACAACTAAGATTCTAATACACGCTCTCATTCTTTCCCGCCTTGATTACTGCAACTCTGTCCTCTCTGGTCTCCCCACCTGCCGCCTAGCTCCCTTACAATCCATAATGAATGCCTCTGCCAGACTCATCTTCCTTACACGTCGCTCTTCATCTGCTGCTTCTCTCTGCCAATCCATTCACTGGCTTCCTCTTGCCTCTGGGATCAAACACAAAATTCTCACTCTGACATACAAAGCCCTCAACTGCACTGCTCCCCCCTATATCTCAGACCTTGTCTCCAGATACTCTCCCTCCCGTCCCCTTCGCTCTGCTCATGACCTCCTACTCTACTCCTTTCTGGTTACCTCATCGCACTCCCGTTTACAGGACTTCTCCAGACTGGCTCCCATCTTGTGGAACTCTCTGCCTCGCCCCACAAGACTCTGCCCTAGTTTTGAAAGCTTCAAGCGCCCCCTAAAGACTCTACTGTTCAAGGATGCATACAACCTATGCTAACCTTACTTTATACCAGTTCCACTCCCCCATTGCTATCCCCTGAACCCCCTTAGCATGTAAGCCTAAGAGTCCAGATCACCTTCTTAAGAGTGGATTACAACAGTGCAACTCTTGGCAGGGCCCTCTACCCATCCGATCCCTTTAATTGTTTTGTTGTACTCCCCTTTGTTTATAGCGCTGCCGAATCTGTTGGCGCTCTACAAATAACCGATAATAATAATAATAAATTACTCCTAAAGAAACTAGGTCCCGTAAACAACCGAAAAAGGCAGTGCTCTTCTCTGGTCTTGTAGACAGTCAGGAGAGAAGGAATCTGCCCCTGGGCAGATGGGACTTGAATCCTATCCGGTATCCCTGAGATACGACCTCCAGAACCCGGGTCCTGAACATCATGAAACCAAGCGTCTGAGAAAAACGACAATCTGCCCCTTACTTAATCCGATCCCGGATCGGGGGCCCCCCTTTCATGCTGACTTGTTATCGGCGGGCTTCTTTGTCTGTTTGGACTTGTTCCAAGACAGAGCCGGCTTCCAAGTACTCTTGGGCTGCTTGGGATTGGATGAGGATTGAGATCATTGGGACTTGTCCGAACGGATGGAACGGAAATTTGATGACTGTCATCCCTTAGGTCTGTTCTTCTTATCCTGTGGCAGGAAGGCTCCTTTCCCTCCGGTAACCGTGGAAATGATGGAGTCCAGACCTGGTCCGAATAAGATCTTCCCCTTGAAGGGGAGAGAAAGTAACCTGGATTTAGAAGTCATATCCGCAGACCAAGACTTCAACCAGAGAGCCTGGCGGGCTAGAACAGCAAAACCTGAAGCCTTTGCGTTCAGGCAAATCATTTGCATATTCGCATCACAGAGGAAGGAGTTAGCGATTCTTAATGCCTTCATTTTCTTGAATATCCTCGAGAGGAGATTCCACCTCAATAAGTTCAGACAGAGAGTTGCACCAGTAGGTAGCTGCTCCCACCACCGCAGGTTGGAATAAAAATCCTGTGTGTTGGAACATTCTCCACAGAAAAGTTTTCAACTTCTTGTCCATGGACCGGGAACAATTTCTTAAAAGTTGCAGAGGGAGAAAAGGAAGTTCAGATTCTTTCCCATTCGTTACTAATAATGTTCGCCATACAAACTGGTACAGGAAAAGTCTGTGGGACCTTCCTGTCTTCATAGACCCTGTCTAACTTAGGGATCTTAGGTTCCTCAGGTAGCTTAGCCTCTGGAACCTCTAGCGTAGACTGTACCTCCTTTAGTAAAAAACACAAATGTTCAATTTTGAATCTAAAGGAGGGTTCCTCCGCAGGAGGAAACTTAGTAACAGACGTCTCCGACTCAGAAAGTTCACCCTCTGATGCTACAGAGGATAACTCATCCTCGGATAGCTGAGACATACAGGCTAGATCCGATAGGAATTTAGATGACTAAGTCTGGAGAACTATGTTTAACCTTTCTCTTACGTTTCCCAGAGATAGGTAGGGCACTCAGGGCCACAGACACCGCCGATTATAGCTGCGCGGTAAAGTCAGCAGGAAAAAGGCCCCCTCCAGATGGAGAATTAGCTGTGCCGTGGGGAACTGCATTTGAAGCGGTTTGAGTAACCAGGGCAGACATCTCTCGGGTCATAGAATCCTGAGAGGTTGATGGCTCAGAGGGACTAATTGCGCTATGGGTATTGGCAGACTTTGCTCCCTTCTTAGACTTTAAAACAGTGCTTATGCAATTGGAACAAAATTGAGCAGACGGGCAAACCACAGCCTCCTCACAATATAAACAGGTATTATTATTCATTATAGGAGTGGAACCCTCTAACGTAGTATCAGAGACCTCTATAGCTTTGGTAAAAAAACAAGCATTTTTAATATAAACAGGCACCTTTACAATCGCAATGGCTGGGGCACTCATCACCTCCTAGACCCAGACAATTGATCAGTGAAAGGCTCTCCTCAGGAGTGCTGCCTGCAGCAGAATCGCAAAGAAGTGAAAAAGGCCGCACCCGGTTACGTGGTGCGCAAGACAGGACTTCCCCTGCTATGCAAAAGAGTGTTAAGCCAATATGAGCTGTGAAACACTCAAAAACGAAAGTGAAACCTATCTGTTCTCAAGCCAAAAGCACAGTCTTATGAGCCCAAACATAATGCAGAACAAAAAAATCAAATATATAAGTGAGTAAGTACTGCGCTGGCCAACGAATTTATAGACATCAAACCCTTCTAAAAACACACCTTCCGCCAAAGTGTGTTATATAATTAGAGAAAATTTTTTATTTAGTATTTAGAGGGCGCTAAGAGAAGCTAAAGATATCTCAATATGTGACTTTAAATTGGTGTTAAAGAGGATTAGCCTTAATTAGACTGGGATTGTCTGTACGTGTATTTATATAGACTAAACCACAAATTCAATACCTAAGGAATTCTAAATTAGTGACTATAGATAGGTGTGAATATAGATTAGTCTTAATTATACTGGATATGTTTATATGCAATATAATACAATTTACCCCAAGCAGAGTAGGCAAAGGTTATTACAAATTTATTTACAGAGATGCTTCAGTATTTAATATACATTCACAGTAGTAAAATATGGGACGTCTCCCATACATATAGGACCACTCCTAAAAAATAACATAAAAGATTATAAAAACAATCTCAAATTACAATAAAATGATAAAGCAATAATGAATTCCAACTAATCATGGATCATATAGTAGATAAAATCAATGTATAAAACTCTTCCAAATAAACAAATCTGGATGGATAACCTATGTAAGATAGCCAGCTAGACAGATAACAAATGCCATTAACCAAGAAAATATATATTCAGAGGTTTAGGAACCGCATACCACCATAGGAAAACAATGTATTATTGAGCCATTTAAGAACTCATCCACTTCTGATTAGATATATCTTTAAGACATACTGGTAAAAGTGTGTATTGCAGGAACTAAACAAACTTATGGCGCCACTTATTGCAAGTCTCTTATAGCGAGTTTCCCACTTCAGAATGTGGTAGCATACATTCAAAACTGTAAGTGGATCTTCGGGGGTTAGTGTTAGTTTTTTTTTTAAGGGTTTATTGGGTGGGTTTTATTTTTAGCTTATGGTTTGGGCTGAAAAAGAGCTAAATGCCCTTTTAAGGGCAATGCCCATCCAAATGCCCTTTTCAGGGCAATGGGGAGCTTAGGTTTTTTAGATTAGGTTTTTATTTGGGTGGTTGGTTGTGTGGGTGGTGGGTTTTACTGTTGGAGGGGTATTTGTATTTTTTTTTTTACAGTTAAAAGAGCTGATTTCTTTGGGGCAATGTCCCGCAAAAGGCCCTTTTAAGGGCCATTGGTAGTTTATTGTAGGCTAGGGTTTTTTGTTATTTTGGGGGGGGGGGGGGGCTTTTTTATTTTCATAGGGCTCTAAGATTAGGTGTAATTAGTTTATTTGATAATATTGATATTTGATAATTTATTTTGTGTAACAGTGTTTATTTTTTTTTGTAAACCCTATTTGAGTAGGGTTAGGTTTTTAAATTTGTAATATATTTAATTTAATTTGTAGTTTAATGTAATTTTAGTATAACAGTTAGGGTAGATTAATTAATAATTTAATATAGTTTAATGTAATTTTAGTATAACAGTTAGGGTAGGTTAATTAATAGTTTAATATAGTTTAATTTAAATCTAAAGGTAAGTTTAAATTTATTATAAGATAGGGATGAGGTAATTTTAATATAAAGTTAGCGGGTTGTTAGGTTTAGGGGTTAATAGGTTTAGTAAGTGGTAGTGATGTGGGAGGCCAGGGGTTTAGGGGTTAATACATTTATTTAGTTGCGGTGGGCTTCGGGAATGGCGGGATAGGGGTTAATAACTTTATTTAGGTGCAGCGGGGTCAGAGAGCGGCAGAATAGGGGTTAATAACTTTATTTAGGTGCAGAGGGGTTGGGAGCGGTGGAATAGGGTTAATAACATTATGTAGGTGGCGGCGATGTAGGGGGCGGCAGATTAGGGGCTTATGTTAGGGTGTTAGGTGTAAACATAACTTTTATTCTCCCATAAGAATTAATGGGATATCGGGCAGCAGCAAACATAAGCTTTCGCTGCTTTCAGACTCCCATTGATTTCTATAGCATCCGCGGCCTTCAAGGCGGCGGATTGAAAAGCAGGTACCCTGGGCTGGAATAGTAGCGAGTGTACCTGTTAGAAAGTTGATAACTTGCAAAAGTTGTCAGATAGTGCCGAATTGAACATCTGTAATGACGTAAGCAACGATCTGTGTAGGACTGAGACCGGGGGATTGTATGTTACGTCACAAATTTCAACTTTTGCCGGTCTGTAGGCTTTGATAAATAAAGCGAATTAGGCTCTCCACAATTACACTGCGGAATTCCAGCGTATTTGCAGTTGACAGCTTGATAAATAGGCCTCTATGTCTCTTGTTATGCATGTATACAAATAGCCCTTGGTTATGTAGTAACCCTTGGAGTGAAGAGGCAGCTAAACACATAAAGAACCCTGGATACAGTTCTACCCCTAACAGGGGCATGTGCCTAGGGCAGTATGATACAGAGGGGCATCAGATTTAGAGCGGTTAGAACTATAGCAAGATGCCTCCCACTTATATGCTCTGCAAATCTTATACCATTTCGGGTACATTTTGTGTTAGTTTTACTAATCTCATGCTCAGAGAGGAAATGCCTGGTATTCTGAGGTCAGACTGCCCTTCTGATGGGATCAACATGATATACTACAGAAAAGCTCTCCTTATTTAAAAGTATTTGTAGGTTAAAAAAGGCTGCCCCTAAGGTGAGCAGTTTTACACATAAACGGATGTGCTTTGTTTGTTCCCAGCTAAATGTCTTTCTCTAGTTGTGCATGTGATCCAAAAGGGTAGAGGTTGTCAATTTGTGAGATGTGATGCAGTGTAAAGGAATAACTGGTCCTTGCTAAACAAAATGAACAATGGCACTACTCGGGATTTTCCTGTATCATGAATATATATATATATATATATATATATAACAGTGGGGAAAAGTAATTAATAATTCCCAATGTACACACAGGAAATAGTGCTCATGCATAAATAATAGAACACAACCACAAAGGAAAAATGGTTATAAGAATACAACCATAATCCAAAAGTATGCAAAAAGAGCACTCTGGGTCCTGCCTCGGTGGTGGGATTAACATCAACAGGATGGATAAAATATAACTTTTATTATTACAATTTAAAAAAAACAAAATTGTTGGTTTAATGACATACAAGATAAAATATGCTCCGGTAGATTAATGGAGTGTACTAGATTAAATAGATCACTAGTATTAAGATTAGGCCTCAATGTCACCATATCAATAGTGATCTAAATGGAAATAATCCATGGTATTCAAATTAAAGTAACTTAAACACACAAAGTTAATAAAGGGAAAAATTATCCCAACACAGTGATAACACAGCAATTACTGTCGATAGGTATTAATTAAGTTGTGACATAAATCTTCAGGGTACTAGTGGATCTGCGGGTTAAAAGGTAGAGAATTGCAGTATATCAGTCAAATATATTAAGCTACCAGTGTATCAGTCTCATAAATGCGGGTAAAGAGTTAGGATGTTAATCAAATAAATGGCCAGTTACCCTGATATACGGTATTAGTGTATGTTGCTGAATAATTAAAAATTGTATGATTCTCTGACTAGATAAATAAGTATTCACAGTGACCGTAGTCAATGTTGTATGACTACAATATAAGGTGCTCTGGTCTTAATTCACTCTGATCGAAGTGTAGTATTCAGCACTCCATATATGAAATTATGATATACTTATTAGGGATTACAAGTAAATACTGTATCGCAAGGTGCCCATTCCGTAACCCCATGTAATAGCTATGGAAAGTAAGAGTCAATTTTTAGATGTAATACGTCTTTAAATGCTCCGTGATAGTATATATCAAGCCAAATTTTGCCTTACCGCCTATCGGCGTGAATCTGTGAACAGTGGTCACTATAGGTATAATAGATAATATCGAGCTAATGTAATTAGCTAGGTGCAATAGATATAATGCCACCCAGAGTTTAAGTCAATAGACTCAGGCTATAAAGCAGAGTCGTGTATTAGTTCAAATCTATCAAATAGTAGCAATATAACTTATAGGAACTATGGCTCACGTGAGTAAGTAACAGCTCCTATCTGTGGAGCGTTCTGAATAAGGCTATTTGCAAAAAATAGTTATTATGTCTATTTCCCAAGTATATCGTACAAATATTATTGCAGGATGAGGGGCTGAAATATAGCCATGAGAGTGAAATGAGAATAAATTATTATTCCACACCTTTTCTGAATAACGGGTTAATGGTCCACATATAGGTCACTGAAATCTAGTTGTAAATGCTTGTTTGCATTCTGTAACAATCTCAACATCAAACCCCTTTACTGACTGATTATAAAGTCTGTGTAGCTTGGGATACAACTCTATAGAGGTACTCCTCTGTAGTCGCGAGTATATTAGCTTCCGCTCTCAGAGTAGATACACTTCAATTATATATACCGTTGTGATCTAAATAGTATCACAAGTTAGTAATATTAATTAACACCTTCGATTCTGCTGTAATATTTAAATTTTTAGTAATAGTAAAGTGACATTTAAACCACTTGAGTCTAGGTACCTGCACGTATATTATATGATTTTAAGTGAGCAGGTTTATACTTAAATCATAAACTACTGTCTTGCGGTATTCGAATCTGATCCGCAATCACCCAGACTCTGGTTATAAACCTTTAGCGGTAGATAGAAAAGCGCTTCAACTTCTAGTATTCAAAGAAATAGTATAGCAAATTAGTGTTTTTATCCTAACACGGACCGTACTCTGTATCTATTTCAGATTAAACACTGTCTATGCTATTTAATTTAAAGTCATTATGTTTCTACACGCTGTTAACATGTCAGCTGTAGGCTTATATTCAAGCAGGTAGGTATCTCAAATCACTGTGAGCATGTGTTTCAACTATGCTAGGTCTGGCACAACCCCGACCATTAACAAATTAGCTAAGTTGTGTGTTTAGTGCAACAAACATCCTTATCATCATACCGGGCTATTAAAATAACATAAAGATAGAGTGTGAACGTATCCACTACTCTCCCCTGACGCGTTTCGCCCAATAGGGCTTTATCAAAATAACTGGTCCTTATTGGTGAAACTTTATGACACATTAGAATACTGGGTGTGCTACAAGAATAATTGGCACGTGTGACAGATCTTGCAGCATCCACTGAAAACTGCCACTGTGCAGGGATAGACATGAACCTCACAAAACTGAACAAGAAACTGTCAGCAGTAAAATAAGTGATACAGCTGGCAAGTAGCTTTGTTAACATTGCACTACCAGTTGACACTGTGCTACACAAACTGTTTTACAGATACCACTTGTTCAAAGGTGATACCACTTGCTCAAAGGTTATACTAAAGACAAGAAAAAAGTAATGCAAAGGGAGTGCTGCTAGATGGTAAGCTTTTACCTAGAACCCTCAGCTAAAGATAAGCCACTGATTATTCTGATTGACTCATCATATTTATTACCAGTGTGTATTTGTAATGTGTGTATAGCGTGTGCGCTGCGCACATGTAGTGTGTGTGTGTGGATTTATAATAAAACTTTAGGCACACAATCTTATTCCTGGATTTGCTCCTGAAAATGATTGGTTTTAAATGCTCTAGCTAGCATGCCCATCTCTGCTGAGCACAGTTGCATGCCACTTCTGCAGGGGGAGGACAAGTCAAGAGGAAAGATTATAATATTAGCTCTGACACGATACTGATGTCTCTGACAGCGTCAGACAGCTGTTTCTCCCCAGATCTGCCAAAGGCTGAGTGCTTTTGAAGTCTGAGCAGACGTTGTTTTGATTGAGTGCCAATTAGTTTGCCATTCAGGTAACACAAGCAATGTGATAATGTGATATTTTAAAGACATCCAAGCAACTAGCAGATCTGCAATATGCTTTCTTCTTCACACTTTAAAAAAAAAGTAATTCTAAGGTTTTATATTGCATAGACATAGTGACACCAATGCAGATATCCAGGCCCAGGATGCCTACAAAACTGTGTGGTACCCTCTAAAGGGGCAGTGCACACCAGATTTTTACACATTACAGCTGTTTAAACTCAAACAGAATTTAACAGGAAAAACATTGTACATAAAAGTGAAATGCTCACTGGTTGATTAGAGTAAGTCCCACAGACTTTATGGTAGAGAACAGCAACAATTATTTAGGTCTGATGAGAAAAAAGTAGCTGTATCCTGTGCCATCAACTCAAGTCAACACAATAAAAATAAATTTTGAAGTGTCTTCTTTCAAATCAATACCTCTCAACTTTATTCCATTAGATGCCATAAGATTTCACAATTGCTTGGTCCAGATAGAATGGATAATTAGTGAACCAGCCAGGTATCTATATTATCTTCACCCATGACATGGCAATATACCAAATGTCACAATGTGATATCAATGTGGCCATTATCGTATGGGAATCATTACAGTCACATGTGTAAACTTCCGTTAACTTGTTGGTTAAGAGTTGTAATGTGTGAAGTATAAGCAATACAGTCTATTCTCCAATAACTGCTATGATCTAGGACTATAAAGGAGTTCTATCAATGCAAACGACAATGCTTCATTATGGCACCAAACAGACAAGGTACTAAAATCACAAGTTCCTAACAACTAAAGCGATCCAATAAAAGCAAACAATGCAAATTTCTCCCGAAGCCAAAGCATTCTGGCTGGATAAATAGACATATATTCTCCTGGGGAGGCTGGGTTATCTAAAGGGAAAATTCAAATAAGAGATGCAGGTTGAAATAACAGCTTTATAACTATTGTTTTAAGGCTTAAAGCAGTGCTTTCCAAAGTGTGTGTCGTGACATATTAGTGTGTCGGCGGCAGTGTGTAGGTGTGTCCCTGCTTCAGCACTCATTTTTTTTTTTATGAAAATTTTTTTTTGGGGGGTTTCCGACTTTCCGCCTGCCTGCTACGCATATCACATGGTTGACACGTGACTGATACCTAGTGGGTCACAGATCATCTTAACCTATTGGCGTAGCTCAGTGGGAACTAAAAACTATTCCCATTGGCGGCTTTAGCGGGACATTGGCTCCTGAATGCACATGTAGTCTCCTCAATCGGCTCGTGACTGCATGTGTAGTCAGTAAGTGGGAGGGTAGTGTGTTTGCAGCGCGGGCAGTAGTCAGTCGAACTCACGGAGCTCTGAGGGCAGCAGCTTAAACACTGAGCTAAAGTCAGAAGTCAAAGTGTTGTTTTTTTTTGCAGCTAGCTCCCAGTAGTGCATTGCTGCTCCTGCTCTTGATATAGGGATAGGAAGTGGAAGCTTAAAAATGCTTGATGATTAAGTGCGAGTGTCTTTATCTAATATTCCACTAAATATTCAGTAACTGTGTTCATCCCATCAACCTCATACATCCCATTAAAATAGTAAGTAGCTATTGGTGTTATTAAACTTGTTTTCAATTCTTGCACATACATACTGTTACTTGTAAATACATTTTGTTATTATATAATTTATGTATGTGTCCGTATCTCTTAAAACAAGTTAGTTTAACCTTCTGTTTGCTAGTACAACTGAATTACTGTGTCGCAAAATGATGTAGGTCTGAACAGTGTGTCACCAACATGAAAATTTGGAAAGCTCTGGCTTAAAGGGACATAATACTCATATGCTAAATCACTTGAAACTGATGCAGTATAACTGTAAAAAGCTGACAGGAAAATATCACCTGAGCATCACTATGTAAAAAAGGAAGATATTTTACCTCACAATCTCCTCAGCTCAGCAGAGTAAGTTCTGTGTAAAAAGATATACTCAGCTGCTCCCAGCTGCAGGTAAAAAAAATTAAAAAAATGAAGAAATTAACTGCAGCCAATCAGCATCAGCAGTGCTGTGGTCATGAACTCTTACTGTGATCTCATGAGATTTTACTTAACTCTCATGAGATTTAATTGTAAACTTCCTTTACCTGATTGGGTATGAGAGTGCACGAAGCTCATCCTTTCAGTTGTCCCGGGACAGACACACTAATATGCTGCTTAGAAATCCTTTACAATGGGAGGTGGCTACTGAGGAACTTTTGATGTAAAATATCTTTCTTTTTTACATAGAGATGTTCAGGAGATATTTTCTAATCAGCTTTTTACAGCTATGCTGCATCACTTTCAAGTGTTTAAACATTTGGGTATTATGGCCCTTTAAAGGATCATAGAAGTCAGGATTCAAACAGAGCAGTTGTTAACAAGCATTGTTTGACCACCCCCACCTATTGGTTCTATAAATTCACTATCAGCCCCTTACCTGATAAAATTGTTATTCAGAATAGCAGTGCACAAAGCCTAATAATACAATTTGAAATTAATTTATTCAAATAGAAAATGAAATGTCTTTGTTTAATTACAAATGTATAAACTTGATCTTGCAATAGCAACTTTTTAAAGTTGATCATCATGGAGCAAGAGTGTACATTTAGTAGTTATTTTACTATTCAAAAATATAATTTATGCTTACATGATAAATTAATTTCTTTCATGGTGGTGCGCTATTACTCCTGGGAATTATATGACTGGTCACTAGGAGGTGGCAAAAATTCCCAAAACTCCAAGAGCCCTTAAAAACCATCCCACTTCACTGGTAAACTAGTCTGACGTATAGCCACGCAAGACGAAGAAGAAAGGTAGGAAAGGACAAGAGCAAGAAAAACAAAACAAAAAAGAGCAGGACAAAAAAAACAAAACAAAAAAAAAACGATGGATACCTAAACTACTGACAGAAAAAAATATAATTAACATTTAACAAAAAATGGGCATGTTTTGTGGACTCTTACCACTATGAAAGAAATTAATTTATCAGGTAAGCATAAATTATTTTGTGTTTCATAAAGGTGGTGAGAGTCCACAAGCCATTATTATACCAAAGCTGTGGAGTCCACAAGTAATGAAAGTGGGGCAAAATAATTTAATTATATAGCTTAAAAACCCAAGTCCCTCTTTTAATGTCCAGAGACTTTCCTGACAAATGCCACTTCAGAAAAAGCAAAAACATCAAAAAGGAAAAGAAATGTAAAGAAGAACCAGCGCCCGAAACATACAGCCTTCAGCTTGTAAAGCAGATACCTGCTAGGCAACAGTGGAATTGACTCAAGTAGATGCCTTGTAAATCTGACCAACAAAAGCCTCATTCTAAAAATGCCCAGAAAAAATGCAACTGACCTAATAGAATGGGCAGCAAAATGTTTAAAGAGGAGGCTGACCCGACTCTATGAAAGCGGAATGAAACAAAAATCTTCAGTCAGGAAGCCAACAAAACAGATGTTGTCTTCTGACCACTTCTAGAACCAGAAAATGAAGAAACAAACTAGAAGATTGACTAAAAACCCTAAGTAGTCTGCAAACAGAATATCAAAGTCCTAATAAAATCCAAAATATCAAGAAGCTTCTCTTTTGAATAAGGACAGAAAGAATGAACAATAAACTCATGAAAAGAATTGCATAAAAATATCACTTAAGGCAAGAAATCAAACTAGCCCTCAAACCGATTCTTCTAACAGCAGGGATTGCTAAAAGAAGCTTTCAAGACAAAGGGGCATATGTATCAAGCTCCGTATGGAGCTTGATGGCCCCTGTTTCTGGCGAGTCTTCAGACTCGCCAGAATCAGCAGTTATGAAGTAGCGGTCACAAAGACCGCTGCTCCATAACCTGTCCACCTGCTCTGAGCAGGCGGACAGACATCGCCGGAAATCAACCTGATCGAGTACGATCGGGTTGATTGACACCCCATGCTGGCGGCCCATTGGCCGCAAGTCTGCAGGGGGCGGTGTTGCACCAGCAGCTCTTGTGAGCTGCTGGTGCAATGCTGAATACGGCGAGCGTATTGCTCGCCATATTCAGCGAGGTCTGGCGGACCTGATCCGCCAGACCTTGATAAATATGCCCCAAAAACTGAGAATCCAAATAGAGCATAAGCTCAAAAAAGAGCAAGATTATTATAACCAAAAGAAAATAAATTGGTTTTATTTAACACTGGCTTTGTTCTGACTAAAGCTGGAACAAAACTCTAAACGTCAGGAAGGCTAGCATTCTTCTTGTAAAACAAAACTGAAAGGACCCTTTAACTGACGGATAAACCCTTATCCAACCCATCCTGAAGAAGCTGAAAGAATCAAGGAATTTTAAGAGTTCCATTTAAAAATAAATTGCACACACCAAGAAATTAACCCCTTCCAAAACCTATGAAAACAACCTTTCTTGGCACAGGTTTACAAGACCGAATCAATCAAAGCCTCAATCACAGAATAAGCACAAAAAAACCTCTCACTTTATCTCAGGAACTTTAGGATCCGGGGCTAGAGATGTCTGGCTTAAAGGACATGAAACCCAAAAATTGTTTTTCATGATTTAGGTAGAACATACAATTTTAAACAACTTTCCAGTTTACTTCTATTATCAAATTTTCTTCATTCTCTTGATATCATTTGTTGAAGGAGCAGAAATGCACTACTGGTTTCTAACTGAACCCACGGTTGAGCCAATGACAATTGGTATATATATGCAGCCACAAATCAGCAGATAGAACCTAGGTTCTTTGCTGCTCCTGAGCTTACCTAGATAAAACTTTCAGCAAGGATAACAAGAGAAGAAAGCAAATTAAATTATAGAAGTAAATTAGAAAGTTGTTTAAAATTGTATGCTCTGTCAAAATCATAAATAAGTTTACTGACTTCCGGTGGGTGGCTTTCTAAGATGGTGGCAGGTTTCTTTTGCTCTGCAGAAGAACTTGGATTACTACGAATATTTGCCACTATTCTTGCCATTCGTGCCTCCCTTGACAGAGCAAGCTGTCCGGGAACCTACAGCGAACAGAAGACAGTACATCTCTTCGACCCCGGAAGGCACATTAAAGAGATATTAAAGATTTTGCCGGACCGACGGTGATCACCACGCACACTATTACCATGCAGCGCGCAACTGAAACGCTGCTGACCGAACTATCAGGCATATTCACACCTCTTTTCGATTCACTTATTGTCCAGTGCTCAAACTTAAGTGAATCTATTCGGCGACAATTGGTCCGGTCCCCTGATAAGGGAGCCCGACAACGCACTGTGAGAGAGTTGGCGCCAATTTTAAATCAAGAAGCACTGAACCCTGCCTTGAAAGCTAGCGGAACAAGTAGCATCCGCGTGTCCTCTAGTCTCATGAAAGACCTGCCGGAGCTCAGAATTCCTTACAGGCCCCCTGTCGGCGCTACTCAAGAAAAACATAATTTATGCTTACCTGATAAATTTATTTCTCTTGTAGTGTATCCAGTCCACGGATCATCCATTACTTATGGGATATTAACTCCTCCCCAACAGGAAGTGCAAGAGGATTCACCCAGCAGAGCTGCTATATAGCTCCTCCCCTAACTGCCATTACCAGTCATTCGACCGAAAACATGCAGAGAAAGGAAAACCATAGGGTGCAGTGGTGACTGTAGTTTAATGGAAAAATTACCTGCCTTAAAGTGACAGGGCGGGCCGTGTACTGGATACACTACAAGAGAAATAAATTTATCAGGTAAGCATAAATTATGTTTTCTCTTGTTAAGTGTATCCAGTCCACGGATCATCCATTACTTATGGGATACCAATACCAAAGCTAAAGTACACGGATGACGGGAGGGACAGGCAGGCTCTTTATACGGAAGGAACCACTGCCTGAAGAACCTTTCTCCCAAAAACAGCCTCCGAAGAAGCAAAAGTGTCAAATTTGTAAAATTTGGAAAAAGTATGAAGAGAAGACCAAGTTGCAGCCTTGCAAGTCTGTTCAACAGAAGCATCATTCTTAAAGGCCCAAGTGGAAGCCACAGCTCTAGTAGAATGTGCTGTAATTCTTTCAGGAGGCTGCTGTCCAGCAGTCTCATAGGCTAACCGTATTATGCTACGAAGCCAAAAGGAGAGAGAGGTAGCCGAAGCTTTTTGACCTCTCCTCTGACCAGAATAAACGACAAACAGGGAAGACGTTTGTCGAAAATCCTTAGTTGCCTGTAGATAAAATTTCAGGGCACGGACTACATCTAGATTGTGTAGCAGACGTTCCTTTTTCGAAGAAGGATTAGGACACAAAGATGGAACCACAATCTCTTGATTGATATTCCTGTTAGTGACCACCTTAGGTAGGAACTCAGGTTTAGTACGCAGAACTACCTTGTCTGAATGAAAAATCAGATAAGGAGAATCACAATGTAAGGCAGATAACTCAGAGACTCTTCGAGCCGAGGAAATCGCCATTAAAAACAGAACTTTCCAAGATAACAACTTGATATCAATGGAATGAAGGGGTTCAAACGGAACCCCCTGTAAAACATTAAGAACTAAGTTCAAACTCCATGGTGGAGCAACAGTTTTAAACACAGGCTTGATCCTAGCTAAAGCCTGACAAAAAGCTTGAACGTCCGGAACTTCTGACAGACGTTTGTGTAAAAGAATGGACAGAGCTGAAATCTGTCCCTTTAAGGAACTAGCGGATAAACCCTTTTCTAAACCTTCTTGTAGAAAAGACAATATCCTCGGAATCCTAACCTTACTCCATGAGTAACTCTTGGATTCGCACCAATATAAGTATTTGCGCCATATCTTATGGTAAATCTTTCTGGTAACAGGCTTCCTAGCCTGTATTAAGGTATCAATAACTGACTCAGAAAAACCACGTTTTGATAAAATCAAGCGTTCAATTTCCAAGCAGTCAGCTTCAGAGAAATTAGATTTTGATGTTTGAAGGGACCCTGGATCAGAAGGTCCTGTTTCAGAGGTAGCGACCAAGGTGGACAGGATGACATGTCCACTAGATCTGCATACCAAGTCCTGCGTGGCCATGCAGGCGCTATTAGAATCACTGATGCTCTCTCCTGTTTGATTCTGGCAATCAATCGAGGAAGCATCGGGAAGGGTGGAAACACATAAGCCATCCCGAAGGTCCAAGGTGCTGTCAAAGCATCTATCAGAACCGCTCCCGGATCCCTGGATCTGGACCCGTAACGAGGAAGCTTGGCGTTCTGTCGAGACGCCATGAGATCTATCTCTGGTTTGCCCCAACGTCGAAGTATTTGGGCAAAGACCTCCGGATGAAGTTCCCACTCCCCCGGATGAAAAGTCTGACGACTTAAGAAATCCGCCTCCCAGTTCTCCACGGGATGTGGATTGCTGACAGGTGGCAAGAGTGAGACTCTGCCCAGCGAATTATCTTTGATACTTCCATCATTGCTAGGGAGCTTCTTGTCCCTCCCTGATGGTTGATGTAAGCTACAGTCGTGATGTTGTCCGACTGAAACCTGATGAACCCCCGAGTTGTTAACTGGGGCCAAGCCAGAAGGGCATTGAGAACTGCTCTCAATTCCAGAATGTTTATTGGTAGGAGACTCTCCTCCTGATTCCATTGTCCCTGAGCCTTCAGAGAATTCCAGACAGCGCCCCAACCTAGTAGGCTGGCGTCTGTTGTTACAATTGTCCAGTCCGGCCTGCTGAATGGCATCCCCCTGGACAGATGTGGCCGAGAAAGCCACCATAGAAGAGAATTTCTGGTCTCTTGATCCAGATTCAGAGTAGGGGACAAGTCTGAGTAATCCCCATTCCACTGACTTAGCATGCACAATTGCAGCGGTCTGAGATGTAGGCGTGCAAAGGGTACTATGTCCATTGCTGCTACCATTAAGCCGATCACCTCCATGCATTGAGCTACTGACGGGTGTTGAATGGAATGAAGGACACGGCATGCATTTTGAAGCTTTGTTAACCTGTCTTCTGTCAGGTAAATCTTCATTTCTACAGAATCTATAAGAGTCCCCAAGAAGGGAACTCTTGTGAGTGGAAAGAGAGAACTCTTCTTTTCGTTCACCTTCCATCCATGCGACCTTAGAAATGCCAGTACTAACTCTGTATGAGACTTGGCAGTTTGAAAGCTTGAAGCTTGTATCAGAATGTCGTCTAGGTACGGAGCTACCGCAATTCCTCGCGGTCTTAGTACCGCCAGAAGAGCACCCAGAACCTTTGTGAAGATTCTCGGAGCCGTAGCCAATCCGAATGGAAGAGCTACAAACTGGTAATGCCTGTCTAGAAAGGCAAACCTTAGATACCGGTAAAGATCTTTGTGAATCGGTATGTGAAGGTAAGCATCCTTTAAATCCACTGTGTACTGACCCTTTTGGATCATGGGTAAAATTGTCCGAATAGTTTCCATTTTGAACGATGGAACTCTTAGGAATTTGTTTAGGATCTTTAAATCCAAGATTGGCCTGAAAGTTCCCTCTTTTTTGGGAACCACAAACAGATTTGAGTAAAACCCTTGTCCTTGTTCCGACCGCGGAACCGGATGGATCACTCCCATTAATAAAAGAACTTGTACGCAGCGTAGAAACGCCTCTTTCTTTATTTGGTTTGTTGACAACCTTGACAGATGAAATCTCCCTCTTGGGGGAGAGAATTTGAAGTCTAGAAGGTATCCCTGAGATATGATCTCTAACGCCCAGGGATCCTGGACATCTCTTGCCCAAGCCTGGGCGAAGAGAGAAAGTCTGCCCCCCACTAGATCCGTTCCCGGATCGGGGGCCCTCGATTCATGCTGTCTTAGGGGCAGCAGCAGGTTTCCTGGCCTGCTTGCCCTTGTTCCAGGACTGGTTAGGTCTCCAGCCTTGTCTGTAGCGAGCAACAGCTCCTTCCTGTTTTGGTGCAGAGGAAGTTGATGCTGCTCCTGCTTTGAAATTACGAAAGGAACGAAAATTAGACTGTCTAGCCTTAGGTTTGGCTCTGTCTTGAGGCAGGGCATGGCCTTTACCTCCTGTAATGTCAGCGATAATTTCTTTCAACCCGGGCCCGAATAAGGTCTGCCCTTTGAAAGGTATATTAAGCAATTTAGATTTAGAAGTAACGTCAGCTGACCAGGATTTTAGCCACAGTGCTCTGCGTGCCTGAATGGCGAATCCGGAATTCTTAGCCGTAAGTTTAGTTAAATGTACTACGGCATCTGAAATAAATGAGTTAGCTAACTTAAGGGCTTTAAGCTTGTGTGTAATCTCATCTAATGGAGCTGATTCAAGTGTCTCTTCCAGAGACTCAAACCAAAATGCTGCTGCAGCCGTGACAGGCGCAATGCATGCAAGAGGTTGCAATATAAAACCTTGTTGAACAAACATTTTCTTAAGGTAACCCTCTAACTTTTTATCCATTGGATCTGAAAAGGCACAGCTATCCTCCACCGGGATAGTGGTACGCTTAGCTAAAGTAGAAACTGCTCCCTCCACCTTAGGGACCGTTTGCCATAAGTCCCGTGTGGTGGCGTCTATTGGAAACATCTTTCTAAATATCGGAGGGGGTGAGAACGGCACACCGGGTCTATCCCACTCCTTAGTAACAATTTCAGTAAGTCTCTTAGGTATAGGAAAAACGTCAGTACTCGCCGGTACCGCAAAATATTTATCCAACCTACACATTTTCTCTGGTATTGCAACTGTGTTACAATCATTCAGAGCCGCTAACACCTCCCCTAGTAATACACGGAGGTTTTCCAGCTTAAATTTAAAATTTGAAATATCTGAATCCAGTTTGTTTGGATCAGAACCGTCACCCGCAGAATGAAGCTCTCCGTCCTCATGTTCTGCAAATTGTGACGCAGTGTCTGACATGGCCCTAATATTATCAGCGCACTCTGTTCTCACCCCAGAGTGATCACGCTTACCTCTTAGTTCTGGTAATTTAGCCAAAACTTCAGTCATAACAGTAGCCATATCCTGTAATGTGATTTGTAATGGCCGCCCAGATGTACTCGGCGCTACAATATCACGCACCTCCCGAGCGGGAGATGCAGGTACTGACACGTGAGGCGAGTTAGTCGGCATAACTCTCCCCTCGTTGTTTGGTGAAATATGTTCAATTTGTACAGATTGACTTTTATTTAAAGTAGCATCAATACAGTTAGTACATAAATTTCTATTGGGCTCCACTTTGGCTTTAGCACATATAGCACAGATATCTTCCTCTGAATCAGACATGTTTAACACACTAGCAAATAAACTAGCAACTTGGAAATACTTTTCAAGTAATTTACTATAATATGAAAACGTACTGTGCCTATAAGAAGCACAGAAAAAGTTATGACAGTTGAAAATTAATAAACTGAAAAGTTATAGCATCAAATCTTTGTAAAAAACACAATTTTAGCAAAGGATTGCTCCCATTAGCAAAGGATAACTAACCCTGATAGCTAACAGTGAGAGAGATCAGTAAACTGTCATAAATTAAATAAAACGACTGCCAAGTGGAAAAAAATAGTGCCCAAAACATTTTTTCACCCAGTACCTCAGAAAATTAAACGATTTTACATGCCAGCAAAAAACGTTTAACATTAATAAATTGAGTGTTATTAAAAAGCCTGTTGCTAGTCCCTGCAAATTAGGCTAAAGTTTTATGCATACAGTATAATTCCAGTGAAGTGCCATTCCCCAGAATACTGAAGTGTAAAATATACATACATGACAGCCTGATACCAGTTGCTGCTACTGCATTTAAGGCTGAGTTTACATTATATCGGTATGGCAGAATTTTCTCATCAATTCCATTGTCAGAAAATAATAAGCTGCTACATACCTCTTTGCAGATTAATCTGCCCGCTGTCCCCTGATCTGAAGTTTACCTCTCCTCAGATGGCCGAGAAACAGCAATATGATCTTAACTACTCCGGCTAAAATCATAGAAAAACTCAGGTAGATTCTTCTTCAAATTCTACCAGAGAAGGAATAACACACTCCGGTGCTATTATAAAATAACAAACTTTTGATTGAAGGTATGAAACTAAGTATAATCACCACAGTCCTCTCACACATCCTATCTATTCGTTGGGTGCAAGAGAATGACTGGTAATGGCAGTTAGGGGAGGAGCTATATAGCAGCTCTGCTGGGTGAATCCTCTTGCACTTCCTGTTGGGGAGGAGTTAATATCCCATAAGTAATGGATGATCCGTGGACTGGATACACTTAACAAGAGAAAGAGTGGACTCTGCCCCCTAATGCTTGGCCCGGCTGACTCACTGCAGGACCAGAACTTCGGATCACACGCTGGGTCGACAGGGGAGCTGACCTTCTCATGCCGCCCGGTGTGTTATACTGGTTGGTGGTCAGACCCATGTCACCGTTTGTTGGCTCAGAGCAAAACGGGTATCGGCTAGAACGGGAGGTTTGTACACAAGCGGACCTAGGTGTTCTCTAGTTTAATCCTCTCCAGATTCAGACAGGACCCATCACATTGGATAAATTATATCAATCAGACGGGATCCATCACACTGGATAATTGATATTGCTAGGAAGGGGGTTAGCTGAGTTGCTGTGTCGCCAGCAAAAACAGAACTTACCGCTCACCTTTCCCCTGCAGACACCATGAAACACTAAGGCACATTGACTAGTTATAAGCTGAGGATAACCGGCAGCCAGATATGATGACTGTATTACTATGCACGTCGACTAGCAGATCTCCCGGCTTGTTATACCCGACCCTGATATGTAATGTTCTGCCAAAAGCTGCTTATGTATATTGTTGTTGATTTCACTGTCATGTGTTTCTTTGACTTTAAGATATTCACCAGATAGCTTATAAGCAGATTTGCCATGTCAATGTATTTGAGCATGGATGACTGTTGGATCTGATATTGACACTGGCTTGTTTACTTATTCTTTTACATCCTACTTATTATTAATAGCATATATTTATCAGCTAGCATTCTGTAATTTTCTATCAACTTTTCAGGGATCTGGTTGGTGAAATACGGTGGTAACCTAGTTAGATCTCATAACTCAACTCAGCATCTCGTGTAATCTCTGTAATTATATGATCGTTTTATATGTGTTGGTGTTTGAGGGGGTTTGCTCTGTTAGTACTTTTATTGATGCGAGAGTAATTATTTTCTTAGTGTCCAAGGTAAGCTGCATTTTGATATTTCATGCGTTTTGACACCTATTGTACCACAAGAGGTTTAATTGCTCAATACACTCCAGATTTTAACCTAGGAGATATCATTCATTTCCCCACCAGAATAGGGCTTGCAGGCTGTACCTTCGCTGATTCACTTCAACCTATTAATATCAGTGTCTAGGGAGAGGCTACTTATGTACATATTGAAGGCTTCTAACTTAATCCAGTCCTATCCACTATAAGAGTGTTATGGCTCTGCTACCTCCTTTCATTTCATTTACTGGTCACAAAATTTCATTTTAAAAATCCTGACAAATTACCCCTCAGTATATCATAGTGTAAATGGTTAGAGAGGAATCCTCTCTGCACTAATCTCATAATTAAAGCTACCTCAAGTACAATGTAACCTGAAACACAAGTATATGCCCAGTACTCCCATAAATCTCGCCCTACCCCCCTTTATGCCGTACTTATTTTTACCAGTCCTGTCATGAAAGAGAATGTTGCCTAGGGCCTCAACATACAAGTACTAGCCCATTCTTACAGCACGCTCATGTATGAGGCTTGAGGGCACTCAAGGAATCATGTTTCAATTTGACTCACACTCACATAGTAGCGTATTCCATCTTACACCTAAAACTCTTAATAAATGGTAACTCTACACACTCATTGGGTGACATATATATACACATAACCAATGGGAGCTGAAGTCAGCGGTGCTTTAAAAGTTTTGTTCTAGTTTAGTATTGTTTTATTTTGATTTATGTTATATTTTTAGGTTAGGTTAGGTTTGATTATGTTAAGTTTTAAAAAAAGATAAAACCTCCAACATTGTGGTACTGGTGAATATCCACGCTAGAGTGTTCTTTAATTCATATCAGTCATGTGTAGATCATAATACATTATGAGCCTTGTATACTGTTATATCTGACAAATCTGCGTTGATCTAATGTGTCATGTAACCTTACCAGTTTTGTGTTCATGCATTACACCCTGTGTGGTGTACTTTTGTTTTGTCTTCCCACCACTGTACCATGTGTTGGTTATAAATACAATTAAAAAAAAAAAAATAAGTTTACTGTCCCTTTAAGTTTCCCTTGTGAGTGAAAAGGGGCCAATGGGATATGTTTAAAAGCGTTTATTTCCCTTTTAGGCATAATGGCAACACTAACGTAAACACGTTTATAGTGTACAGGAACAGATTCTGGAATCTGTAGAACCGAATACTGGACTCAAGACCTGCAACATGTAGAGCTGGACACCGGACTTGGAATCTGTGGCGCTGGACACAGGACTTGGATTCTGTGGCGCTGGACACAGGACTTGGATTCTGTGGCGCTGGACACAGGACTTGGAAGGAGACACAGGACTGGAGTAACGCTGACACCGGGGCCAAGGACCAGGAAGAGGACAGGAGGAATGCGCACACCAGGGTCTTGAAAAGGAGGGATATCTGCACCAGGGTCTTTGGACTGGAGAAATGCCCGCACCGGGGCTTGGACAGAAGGAATGCCCACTGGAAGAGGTTCTGTGCTTTGGTAGGTGAGCTTACACTGAAAATGGTCTGTGCCTTGGCAGGTGAGCTTACACTGGAACAGGTTCTGTGCCTTGGCAGGTGAGTTTACACTGGAACATGTTCTGTGCCTTGGCAGGTGAGTTTACACTGGAACAGGTTCTGTGCCTTGGCTGGTGAGCTTACACTGTAACAGGGTCCTTGCCTTGGCAGGAGAGCATACACTGATAGAGATGGTTCAGTGGAAGTACAGGCAGCAGAAAGGTCAGACAGGCCAAGGTCAGGAACCACAAGGGAAAAAGTAATTATACAGAATCCCATAGTGAAGTCCAGGTTCAAGCCAGAAGGAAAACAGGTATCAATCCAAACTTTTGTAGTACACAGGGGATGCTCAAAGGTAATGCCAGGTTCAGAAGCTAGGAAGACCAATAACAACAGAGAGCAGATAGCTGAACAGAGTCAGAAACATAGGAATGAAGCACAACCACAGGGCAGGGAAGAGACTGTAAAGCAGCCTTAAATAGTCCCAGGCTGATTAGGAAACTGCCTGCAGCTGGCAGACAGGTGTAGCAAGTCAGCAATGACTACAGCTTCACAAAGGAAAGTCCTCAACCAGAGCCCTCCAGTGGTTCAGAAAAAACAAACAAACAAAAAAACATAGATAAATCTTGGGCATGGGCATGGGCATGACAAACTCTCCCCTTATTACCCCTGTGTTATAAATTAGGACCCCTACTGTAAACATGATTACACCCTTGTGGCAAAACCTGTGAGGAGTTCTGTTCTCACAAAATTCAGTTAGAAACCAGCCGCAGATAAAAATATAAACAGTAACAGTAATTTAAAAGGACATTACACTTACAGTGATGATAAATGTATCAGTTTGGTAACATCTCAGTTTGTTATTGTAAAGCAGACTGCTAAGTTTTTTTTTTTAATTCACAGCCTAACACTTTAAAATATATACAGGTATACCCCGCTCATACAGCGGGTTAGGGACCGGAGCCCCGCTGTAAAGTGAAAACCGCCTTAAAGTGAAACAAGGCAGTTTTAGCTTTCTTTTCAGTGTTTATAAACTTGAAAACACGTTTGAACTAACATATATTAGGGGTCCAATAGTGCTACGTTTAGTTTAACACTAGCACAGCACAGTATTACATTAGTATTCAATAAATACTGTACCTGTAAAATAGTGACAATTACTGTAGTAAAATTTGCCAGACTATAGCAGAGACACAGACTGCACTGTAATGCTGTAAACAGAGTGAACTTAGCATAACAAAATGGTGCCAGTCACTTTTCTCGCAATCTCAAGATGATTACAGCACTGTTTCAAAATCCTTGGAGGTTGAACTTCAGCTCCACAAAGCTCTGTATTAGCGAATCGCTATAAAGTGAAGCGCTGTAAAGTGGGGTATACCTGTACTTATATTGCTTGCGTTGCTTCTTTGGATCCTGCGCTCCACTTTGCATAAGGCAAAGGTTTTTTTATTATTATGCTGACTGCCATATGGCAAAGTGATTGATTGGCCAACGTCACAGATAGAAAAAAAAAGTACTATTAATGTATGCAGCCAGAGCGAGGTATTATATGACCAAGAATAAAGTAACAAAGTAAGGAAATATGGTATGTTAGCTGGGAAATAATTCATAAATCCAAATATTAATTTTGCTGTAGATTTCAAATCTGTTTTCAAATCTGTAACTGTTACTTATAACGCCAGTGTGCATAAATATTGTCCTGTATCAGATGTTTTTATGTATTTTAAATACATTTTTACCTGGATCCTTCAGTCTCCTGTCATATAATCTGCTAGAGAAGTGGAATATACGTGAGCGAATACAACAGAGCTCAGTCATTAGCTCACAGGTGTGTGAGAATGGTCCTGTAGTATTCACATATACTGTTTATAATCACATAACTTCACTATTTCTTTGCATTCTCTTAATTTGAGGATACTGGTGGGGATAAAGTGAAGACCTTAAAGCAGCGGTGCCCAATAGGTAGATCGGGAACTACCATTAGATCCCGAAGGCGCTGCTGGTAGATCACGGCCGATGTGATCAAAATGATGTGGTCAAGTTACGTGATCTCAACACTGGGGCGGGAGTAGAATATGGTTGCTAGGGATACCACTTTATCTACTGCAGTGTGTGAAGGGGCAGGTCATTAAACAATTGTTTTTGAACGACAACACAATTGGCCTATCAAAAGCATTGTTGAGTGAGTACTCTCCCAATGGATATGGCGGTATAGTATATATAGGAAGGGTAAGCGTCAATAGATAGAAAAAGGCGTAGGCGTCTGGCAAATGAACATGTTGACCCGGTAAGAAATGGTCTGCATGGCGTGCTATTGACATTTATGTATGCCTCACTAGGTCATATCAGGCCAACCCCACAGCACAAGGTAAAGGGGGTCAGTGGATGTAATTCAGTGGCGCTTTTCAGTGCCGTTTTTTTCTAACAACCAACCCCCCCTCACATTAACCCCTTATAACTGCTTCATACAGTTATTTTTTTTTCTTAAAAAGATGGTCATATTTTTTATTTTAATAAAGGATATGTACACTTTATTTGGGGGGCAATTAGGGGACATGTTTTTAATTAACCAGAGGTCTGACCTCTGATTAATTGTACATCCACAAGCTTGTGGTAGCATTAACAAGCCACTTGTAATGGCTGGTTATTTAAAAGGGATAATCTAGTCAAAATTAAACTTTCATAATTCAGATGGAGCATGCATTTTCTTTCATGTAATTAGCAAGAGTCCATGAGCTAGTGACGTATGGGATATACATTCCTACCAGGAGGGGCAAAGTTTCCCAAACCTCAAAATGCCTATAAATACACCCCTCACCACACCCACAAATCAGTTTTACAAACTTTGCCTCCTGTGGAGGTGGTGAAGTAAGTTTGTTCTAGATTCTACGTTGATATGCGCTCTGCAGCAGGTTGGAGCCCGGTTTTCCTCTCAGCGTGCAGTGAATGTCAGAGGGATGTGAAGGGAGTATTGCCTATTTGAATTCAATGATCTCCTTCTACGGGGTCTATTTCATAGGTTCTCTGTTATCGGTCGTAGAGATTAATTTCTTACCTCCCTTTTCAGATCGACGATATACTCTTATATACCATTACCTCTACTGATTCTCGTTTCAGTACTGGTTTGGCTTTCTACTACATGTAGATGAGTGTCCTGGGGTAAGTAAGTCTGATTTTTGTGACACTCTAAGCTATGGTTGGACACTTTTATATAAAGTTCTAAATAATTGTGTTTAAACATTTATTTGGCTTGATTCAGGATGTTCAACATTCCTTATTTCAGACAGTCAGTTTCATTATTTGGGATAATGCATTTGAATAATCAATTTTTTTCTTACCTTAACATTTGACTTTTTTCCCTGTGGGCTGTTAGGCTCGCGGGGGCTGAAAATGCTTCATTTTATTGCGTCATTCTTGGCGCAGACTTTTTTGGCGCAAAAAATTATTTGTTATTTCCGGCATCGTTCTTGTAACCGGAAGTTGCGTCATTTTTTGACGTTTTTGCGCCAAAAGTGTCGGCATTACCGGATGTGGCGTCATTTTTGGCGCTAAAAGCATTTAGGCGCCAAATAATGTGGGCGTCTTTTTTGGCGCTAAAAAATATGGGCGTCATTATTGTCTCCACATTATTTAAGTCTCATTGTTTATTTGCTTCTGGTTGCTAGAAGTTTGTTCACTGGCATTTTTTCCCATTCCTGAAACTGTCATTTAAGGAATTTGATCAATTTTGCTTTATATGTTGTTTTTTCTATTACATATTGCAAGATGTCTCAGATTGACCCTGAATCAGAAGATACTTCTGGAAAATCGCTGCCTGATGTTGGATCTACCAAAGTTAAGTGTATTTGCTGTAAACTTGTGGTATCTGTTCCTCCAGCTGTTGTTTGTAATGAATGTCATGACAAACTTGTTAATGCAGATAATATTTCCTTTAGTAATGTTACATTACCTGTTGCTGTTCCATCAACATCTAATACTCAGAGTGTTCCTGTTAACATAAGAGATTTTGTTTCTAAATCCATTAAGAAGGCTATGTCTGTTATTCCTCCTTCTAGTAAACGGAAAAAGGTCTTTTAAAACTTCTCATTTTTCATATGAATTTTTAAATGAACATCATCATTCTGATTCTGATAATGTTTCCTCTGGTTCAGAGGATTCAGTTTCAGAGGTTGATGCTGATAAATCTTCATATTTATTCAAAATGGAATTTATTCGTTCTTTACTTAAAGAAGTCTTAATTGCATTAGAGATAGAGGAATCTGGTCCTCTTGATACTAAATCTAAACGTTTAAATAAGGTTTTTAAATCTCCTGTAGTTATTCCAGAAGTTTTTCCTGCCCCTGATGCTATTTCTGAAGTAATTTCCAGGGAATGGAATAATTTGGGTAATTCATTCACTCCTTCTAAACATTTTAAGCAATTATATCCTGTGCCATCTGACAGATTAGAGTTTTGGGACAAAATCCCTAAGGTTGATGGGGCTATCTCTACTCTTGCTAAACGTACTACTATTCCTACGACAGATAGTACTTCCTTTAATGATCCTTTAGATAGGAAAATTGAATCCTTTCTAAGAAAAGCTTACTTATGTTCAGGTAATCTTCTTAGACCTGCTATATCTTTAGCGGATGTTGCTGCAGCTTCAACTTTTTGGTTGGAAGCTTTAGCGCAACAAGTATCAGATCATAATTCTCATAGCATTGTTAATCTTCTTCAACATGCTAATAATTTTATTTGTGATGCCATCTTTAATATCATCAGGGTTGATGTCAGGTTTATGTCTCTAGCTATTTTAGCTAGAAGAGCTTTATGGCTTAAAACTTGGAATGCTGATATGTCTTCTAAGTCAACTTTGCTTTCCCTTTCATTCCAGGGTAATAAATTATTTGGTTCACAGTTGGATTCTATTATTTCAACTGTTACTGGAGGGAAAGGAACTTTTTTACCACAGGATAAAAAATCTAAAGGTAAATTTAGGTCTACTAATCGTTTTCGTTCCTTTCGTCATAATAAGGAACAAAAGCCTGATCCTTCCCCTACAGGAGCAGTATCAGTTTGGAAACCATCTCCAGTCTGGAATAAATCCAAGCCTTTTAGAAAGCCAAAGCCAGCTCCCAAGTCAACATGAAGGTGCGGCCCTCATTCCAGCTCAGCTGGTAGGGGGCAGATTACGATTTTTCAAAGAAATTTGGATCAATTCGATTCACAATCTTTGGATTCAGAACATTGTTTCACAAGGGTACAGAATAGGCTTCAAGATAAGGCCTCCTACAAGAAGATTTTTTCTTTCCCGTGTCCCAGTAAATCCAGTGAAGGCTCAAGCATTTCTGAAATGTGTTTCAGATCTAGAGTTGGCTGGAGTAATTATGCCAGTTCCAGTTCTGGAACAGGGGCTGGGGTTTTACTCAAATCTTTTCATTGTACCAAAGAAGGAGAATTCCTTCAGACCAGTTCTGGATTTAAAAATATTGAATCATTATGTAAGGATACCAACATTCAAGATGGTAACTATAAGGACTATTCTGCCTTTTGTTCAGCAAGGGCATTATATGTCCACAATAGATTTACAGGATGCATATCTGCATATTCCGATTCATCCAGATCACTATCAGTTTCTGAGATTCTCTTTCCTAGACAAGCATTACCAGTTTGTGGCTCTGCCGTTTGGCCTAGCAACAGCTCCAAGGATTTTTACAAAGATTCTCGGTGCCCTTCTCTCTGTAATCAGAGAACAGGGTATTGTGGTATTTCCTTATTTGGACGATATCTTGGTACTTGCTCAGTCTTCACATTTAGCAGAATCTCATACGAATCAACTTGTATTGTTTCTTCGAGAACATGGTTGGAGGATCAATTTACCAAAAAGTTAATTGATTCCTCAGACAAGGGTAACCTTTTTAGGTTTCCAGATAGATTCAGTGTCCACGACTCTGTCTCTGACAGACAAGAGACGTCTAAAATTGGTTTCAGCTTGTCGAAACCTTCAGTCTCAATCATTCCCTTTGGTAGCCTTATGCATTGAAATTCTAGGTCTTATGACTGCTGCATCGGACGCGATCCCCTTTACTCGTTTTCACATGCGACCTCTTCAGCTCTGTATGCTGAACCAGTGGTGCAGGGATTATACAAAGATATTTCAATTAATATCTTTAAAACCGATTGTACGACAATCTCTGACGTGGTGGACAGACCACCATCGTTTAGTTCAGGGGGCTTCTTTTGTTCTTCCGACCTGGACTGTGATTTCAACAGATGCAAGTCTGACAGGTTGGGGAGCCGTTTGGGGGTCTCTGACTGCACAAGGGGTTTGGGAATCTCAGGAGGTGAGATTACCAAACAACATTTTGGAACTCCGTGCAATTTTCAGAGCTCTTCAGTCATGGCCTCTTCTAAAGAGAGAGTCGTTCATTTGTTTTCAGACGGACAATGTCACAACCGTGGCATATGTCAATCATCAAGGAGGGACTCCCAGGTATAGACAATTGGGAAGCGGATTATCTCAGTCGCCAAACGTTACATCCGGGCGAATGGTCTCTTCACCCAGAGGTATTTCTTCAGATTGTTCAAATGTGGGGACTTCCAGAAATAGATCTGATGGCTTCTCATCTAAACAAGAAGCTTCCCAGGTATCTGTCCAAATCCAGGGATCCTCAAGCGGAGGCAGTGGATGCATTGTCACTTCCTTGGAAGTATCATCCTGCCTATATCTTTCCGCCTCTAGTTCTTCTTCCAAGAGTGATTTCCAAGATCCTAAAGGAGTGCTCGTTTGTTCTGCTGGTGGCTGCAGCCTGGCCTCACAGGTTTTGGTATGCGGATCTTGTCCGGATGGCCACTTGCCAACCGTGGACTCTTCCGTTAAGACCAGACCTTCTATCGCAAGGTCCTTTTTTCCATCAGGATCTCAAACGTTACATCCGGGCGAATGGTCTCTTCACCCAGAGGTATTTCTTCAGATTGTTCAAATGTGGGGACTTCCAGAAATAGATCTGATGGCTTCTCATCTAAACAAGAAGCTTCCCAGGTATCTGTCCAAATCCAGGGATCCTCAAGCGGAGGCAGTGGATGCATTGTCACTTCCTTGGAAGTATCATCCTGCCTATATCTTTCCGCCTCTAGTTCTTCTTCCAAGAGTGATTTCCAAGATCCTAAAGGAGTGCTCGTTTGTTCTGCTGGTGGCTGCAGCATGGCCTCACAGGTTTTGGTATGCGGATCTTGTCCGGATGGCCACTTGCCAACCGTGGACTCTTCCGTTAAGACCAGACCTTCTATCGCAAGGTCCTTTTTTCCATCAGGATCTCAAATCCTTAAATTTGAAGGTATGGAGATTGAACGCTTGATTCTCAGTCATAGAGGTTTCTCTGACTCTGTGATTAATACTATGTTACAGGCTCGTAAATCTGTATCTAGGAAGATATATTATCGAGTCTGGAAGATTTACATTTCTTGGTGTTTTTCTCATCATTTTTCTTGGCATTCTTTTAGAATTCCTAGAATTTTACAGTTTCTTCAGGATGGTTTGGATAAAGGTTTGTCTGCAAGTTCCTTGAAAGGACAAATCTCTGCTCTTTCTGTTCTTTTTTCACAGAAAGATTGCTAGTCTTCCTGATATTCATTGTTTTGTATAAGCTTTGGTTCGTATAAAACCTGTCATTAAGTCAATCTCTCCTCCTTAGAGTTTAAATTTGGTTCTGGGGGCTCTTCAAGCTCCTCCGTTTGAACCTATGCATTCGCTGGACATTAAATTACTTTCTTGGAAAGTTTTGTTTCTTTTGGCCATCTCTTCTGCTAGAAGAGTTTCTGAATTATCTGCTCTTTCTTGTGAGTCTCCTTTTCTGATTTTTCATCAGGATAAGGCGGTGTTGCGAACTTCTTTTAAATTTTTACCTAAGGTTGTGAATTCTAACAAGATTAGTAGAGAAATTGTGGTTCCTTCATTGTGTCCTAATCCTAAGAATTCTAAGGAAAAGTCGTTGCATTCTTTGGATGTAGTTAGAGCTTTGAAATATTATGTTGAAGCTACAAAGGATTTCCGAAAGACTTCTAGTCTATTTGTTATCTTTTCTGGCTCTAGGAAAGGTCAGAAGGCTTCTGCCATTTCTTTGGCATCTTGGTTAAAATCTTTGATTCATCATGCTTATGTCGAGTTGGGTAAAACTCCGCCTCAAAGGATTACAGCTCATTCTACTAGGTCAGTTTCTACTTCCTGGGCGTTTAGGAATGAAGCTTCGGTTGATCAGATTTGCAAAGCAGCCACTTGGTCTTCTTTGCATACTTTTACTAAATTCTACCATTTTGATGTGTTTTCTTCTTCTGAAGCAGTTTTTGGTAGAAAAGTACTTCAGGCAGCTGTTTCAGTTTGATTCTTCTGCTTATAATTTCAGTATTTTTCATTATAAGATTTAAACTTTGTTTTGGGTGTGGATTTTTTTCAGCGGAATTGGCTGTCTTTATTTTATCCCTCCCTCTCTAGTGACTCTTGCGTGGAAGATCCACATCTTGGGTAGTCATTATCCCATACGTCACTAGCTCATGGACTCTTGCAAATTACATGAAAGAAAACATAATTTATGTAAGAACTTACCTGATAAATTAATTTCTTTCATATTATCAAGAGTCCATGAGGCCCACCCTTTTTTTGTGGTGGTTATGATTTTTTTGTATAAAGCACAATTATTCCAATTCCTTATTTTTTATGCTTTCACACTTTTTTCTTATCACCCCACTTCTTGGCTATACGTTAAACTGATTTGTGGGTGTGGTGAGGGGTGTATTTATAGGCATTTTGAGGTTTGGGAAACTTTGCCCCTCCTGGTAGGAATGTATATCCCATACGTCACTAGCTCATGGACTCTTGCTAATATGAAAGAAATGAATTTATCAGGTAAGTTCTTACATAAATTATGTTTTTAATCAACTTTCTAATTTACTCCTATTAGCAATTTGTCTTCGTTCTCTTGGTATCTTTATTTGAATGTAAGCTTAGGAGCCAACCCATTTTTGGTTCAGCACCTGGGTAGCGCTTCCTGTTTAGTGGCTACATTTAGACACCAATCAGAAAGCGCTACCCAGGTGCTAAACCAAAAATGGGCCAGCTCCTATGCTTACATTCCTGCTTTTTCAACTAAAGATACCAAGAGAAAAAAGAGAAATTGATAATAGGCGTAAATTAGAAAGTTGCTTAAAATTGCACGCTCCATCTGAATCATGAAAGTTTAATTTTGACTAGACTATTCCTTTAACGTGCGCCTGTTAATAGGCAAATTTGTCTTTTTTATACTTTTTTTAAATTCTTAAACTGTATATTATCAAGACACATATGCCGTTTGAAAGACCAGTAGGTCTTGGGAGCTTTTGGTGCTTAAGGGAGATTTTCACTCTTACCCATCCATCCAGCTCCCTTGTAACAGATTAGCACTTCTTAGTTTCCAGAGCTTGGTGACATCACCAGCATCCCTGAATTCCCCAGAACTTGCTCGGCCACCTCGTAGCTGGGCTTATGTCTGTGCAGATGACATTGTGTTGTCAACTGCCTTTCAAGGGTTAATTATGCATAATTAAACATGAAATCTTGAGTTTAATGACCCTTAAACTATGATTTTAACCATTTTGCCATTGATCAAATGCTCTAACATAGTTAGTAAGCTGTAACAGTTTTTATTTCTATTATTTTAAAGATAGGGTTGCTTTGGATCATACTGCAGATCTCTTCCAAAAGGTTAAGCTTGAGTACAGGCACCATCTGAGATAAGGTACTCCAGTTTATCATTAAGAGCGAGGTACATATTCCTGCATAAATGCACAAACAAGGGTTACTAATTATTTCTATTTCATTTTGATTCAAACCCTTTAAATCAGGGATTACAATGAAATAAAATTAACCTCATTTCATATTTGTTCTTTTTATTTGATTTAGATACAGATAAGAGGTTTCCAGTCGAGGGCTCACTAGCTATAATGAGGAAGAAAGGCTTATGTAGAGCTGAAGCTGCAGGGTTTAGCAATAATGTATTAATTATATAAGGTAATTTAATATGAAATGAAGATTGGTTTTCCATGAATGTGCATTGGAGTATTTTCACATAGCCAGTCCTGTTGAGAACTAGTGGTGCACAATACAATAGAATCCATGACCAATGTGACAGAAAGAATGATGCTAAGGCATATCAATAGATTACCCTAAAGATTGATTTGCTCCCTGGGGGTTTAGATAACGAGCGTAGAATGATGGATTTAGCAGCGGCAGCGAAACATTGAAGGATGTGTGTCAATGAATAAATGTAATGATTCCATGGTAGATTTGATCCTTTCTACAAACAAGACGTGCTTATGCAAAGGAAAAAATACATGTAAGGAATATCAAGCTTCATTAAACACTTTGTTTTTTTATTGTTTTTTTTTTTGTGTAAAAACAAAGTTTAACAAATAAAAAAAAACACATCAGTTTCTTCTAAAGATCTTAATGTGCACCGTGTGTATAAAAACATGGTTTTGTATTAATAATAGTTTTCCAGATTATTTGAAATGTAAAAGATCTTTAAAAATATAAAGAGAAATGATAAAGTCCCAACTACAGATAGTTTTTTTTTAAAACAAGCTAACGTTTGAATGCAAAAGTGATATATATATATATATATATATATATATAACGCTTGCTACTTCCACACAGTACTTTACCTATGTACTTAAGTCACCTGTGGGGGCTAAAACACAGTTACTAGGCTTATTAGTGTAGAAATTACATATTCTAACAAATTGTAACAGTTTTGCATTAGAATGTCTCTTATTCTTTACAGATTTATAGATAGAACGATAAATAGATAAACAGATAGATGATAGATAGATTTCTTGTAAATAGAAGATTTCTAGAATACAGTATTTCTATAAAATAATTATGTTAGAAAAGATAAACCAAGCGTAACAATATTGAAGAAAACTAACAGTCTGCTTCCCCACAGCATTGATTAGTTCCACACATTCCTGCGTACAAAGATCAAACAAACCCTTATAAGCAAAGCAGCTGGAGGGAATGCTGGACTTCAGAATCAATAACCCCTCTGCTATGAGGGTAATCTGTTTACAAAAGGTTTTCATTTGTTCTTGAAATATGTAATTGGTGTGTGTGGAAAGAAAGCTGTGTACAGACAAAACAAAATAAAGCTTTAGAGACTGAGAATTATCAGGGACATGATATAGTTTTGTGCTGGTATGCAAAATGGTCCACAGTCTATCACAATGAAAGCACTGAGCATGCAGGATCGGAAGGATAGGCTAACTAGATCTTACTAGATTCCAGAGCAAAGGCTGTGGTGATCACTCCATTTAAACAGTGCCATTTCTGTTAGCTTGCAGAAGCTGAGCTGGCAGCCACAGGATAAAGCGATGCGGCTCCTGGGTTATTATACTCTCTTAGTTTATCCCGGAGGATATGCACTTGAGGAGCTATCCTGCACAAATATGGCGGCATTTATTTCCGTACACTAATGCAGTGATAGCCACCTTGGAAACGTTGCCACCATATTGCAATTCCATACGCTTTACTTAAACGGATACTGATCCCAAATTGTTTTTCTTTCATGATTCAGATAGAGCATGCAATTTTAAGCAACTTTCTAATTTACTCCTATTATCAAATTTTCTACATTCTCATTATTTAAAAAGCAGAAATAAAAAGCTTAGGAGCCGGCCCATTTTTGGTTCACAACCTTGATTTTGCTTGTTTATTGGTTTGCTAAATGTAGCCAGCAATCAGCAAGCACTATCCAGGGTGCTGAACCTAAAATGGACTGGCTCCTAAGCTTTATATTCCTGCTTTTTAAATAAAGATAGCAAGAGAACAAAGAAAAATTGATAATATGAGTAAATTGGAAAGTTGCTTAAAATTGCACGCTCTATCTGAATCATGAAAGATTGGGTTCAGCGTCCCTTTAAACAAGGAGCACTTTTTTACAGGGGGCACACAAAGGGGCAAATTGCCCCACCTGGCCCCCTAAAGGTGCATGCTTAAAAGTTGAGACATTTTAGGACCCTGCTAACCTCCTGGCCAGAGGACTGTTGGATGTTTAGTGGTGGTTATGGTGCATTGTGGAGAAGAGTCATAGTGACACACTAGATGGAAAAAAATAATGTATCACACTGTGTTTTTGTTTCTTATTATACAATGCTAGTAGCTCTATCCAGTTTTTCCAATATAATAAGATTTATCCTTTCTAAGTCTTCTAGAACTGAAGGTGTGATTGCCCGTCACATATGCTATACATTTATCATGTAATCTCCAAAATAGCTAGAGAGATTTTTAAAAGCCAAAATTTTAAGAGACACAGAACAAAAATGTAGCCACTACTTTTTTTTTTTTTATTCTATACGTATAACTGAGGCTGATTTTAACCAGTCTTACGCTTGGGTTTGAAAACCCAGAGCAATATACTAATACAACTTACTATAGAGTTAAAGGGACAGTATACACCAGAATGTTTATTGTTTAAAAAGATAGATAATCCCTTTATTACCCATTCCCTGGTTTTCCATGAACAACACAGTTATATTAATTTACTTTTTACCTCTGTGATTACCTTGTATCTAAGCCTCTGCAAACTGCCCCCTTATTTCAGTTCTTTTGACAGGCTTGCATTTTAGCCAATCAGTGCTGACTCCTAGGTAACTCCAGCACAATGTTATTTATATGACACACATGAACTAATGCCCTCTAGTTGTGTACTATCAAAATGCATTCAGATAAGAGGTGGCCTTCAATGTCTAAGAAATTAGCATATGAGCCTACCTAGGTTTAGCTTTCAACTAAGAATACCAAGAGAACAAGCAAAATTGGTGCTAAAAGTAAACTGGAAAGTTGTTTAAAATTACATGCCCTATCTAAATCATGAAAGTTTATTTGGACAAGACTGTCCCTTTAAGGTACTAGCAACAGTGATAAGAATATGGGATTGTTCATTTATAGGAAATGTATACGTATGGCAGTCACCTAGTTAACAGTATCCAACTACCATATCCTAGTGCTTAATTGAGTTTCTCATTCCAACAGTCATTTAATTCCAGCATTCAGCTGGCACACATGGTGAGAGGATACAATAGAGCTCATTATGAACGGTTATGGGGTTGGCATTTTCACGAGCGGCCTTTTGTTAGGTATTTCTATTTGCCAAGCTTCGCTCTCTGTATTTATTTTTAACAAACTACAAACAAAGCTCACTACAAAAAAACCCAAAGTACAAGCAAAAAGTAAAAGGGGAGTCACTGACATGTCAAGAAGACAAAGTCAAACTCCAAGAAACCGCAAAGAGATTAGAGCATCAGCAAGAAATCAAAAGCCTAAACAGTCCATGGACCCTCCATGAGATCGCTGATAAATGAGACCATATTGAGGATTTCTGTTTTCTGGAAAAGGGTCAGGTGAGTCATTCAGGAGCTAAAACTACCGTCAATGGAAAAAAAAAAACATTTAAAGGTCAGTAAACACCTTTAGATTGTTATGTACAATTTTAAGTTATGTGTAACATAATAACTTTGCAATATACTTTAAGTATTTATTTTGCCCCCCTTCTCATGGCATTTAGGTTTGCAAAGAGAGGATCTTTGAATGCTCTCTTCTCAAGACTAACCCTGCTACATATCTGTTCCTAATTGGGTTTAATCAATAAGAACTGCAAAACAATGACTAGTCTTGTTGCCTGCAGACTAAAGCCCGGATTGGCTCCTCCAAATCTGAAAAATGGAGGGTGGAGTTTAGCTACTGACATTAAAAAATACAATAAAAATTACGTTAATTTGTCTTAAAAACATTTAGACTGGATCGATATTTAATTCTATAGCAGCACAAAAATATCTTAATTGCAAGGTGTTTACTGTTCCAATGAAATTCAAAATACATAAGACACACTTGAAATAAACAATTCCCTAGGACTAACTTCAACAATAGGATAAGTAACGAAACAATTTCCATTGTAAAAGTAAGACAGATTAAAATTCACTTAAAGGGGCGTAACCCATATGCTAAATAACTTGAAAGTGATGCAGAATATCTGTAAAAAGCTACTAAAAATATCAAACATCTCTATGTAAAAAACAGATATTTCACCTCACGAGAAGAAGTGCTTTGTAAGAAGTTATCCTTTAGCTGCATGGTGAGAAAAAAAAAAGTAGAAAGCCAAAAATTACCATCAGTGCTGAAATCCCTCTCCCTTTTCTTTATTGTGAACTTGTGGAATTTCCTCAATCTCACAGGATTTCACAGTAAACTTTCTTAAAGGGAATGAAGTGGAAAATAAATTGACTGTGCATGCAAATACCAGATGCACACACACACACTCTCCTTGCAAGTCCTGGGACAAGCATTCTGATTGGACGCTTAAAGTCCCTTTACAGAGCGATGTGGCTACTGAGAAAATTCTGAAGTAAAAAAATCTTACTATTTTACATAGTGATATTTTCAAGTCATAATTCTACAAATAAGCTGCATCAAGTTCAAACGATTCAGCATGAAGAACATGTCCCTTTAATTAACCTACATATCACCAAGCTATTATTAAATAATTACAGTAAAGGTGAATTATACCATGACAATACTTTGCTAGGTAAACTTTCACTGCTGTACAAACTATAGCTAAAAATTTATTTAGGAGTTTTGTCAGATCACCAAGTGTTTGGTGTAGTTTATGGAGGACTAATGTTAACTACAGTGATCAATCAATTTATTAATTATATTTTCCACTACTTTGTTAGTGGATATTTCTGCCATTAAAGGGACACTCAAGTCAAAATAAACTTTCATGATTAAGATAGAGCATGCAGTTTTAAGACAATTTCTAATTTACTTCCATCACATTTTTTCAGTCTTTTTATATACACACTTTCTGGGGAACAAGATCCTACTGAGCATGTGCACAAGCGCACAGTGTATAGGTATTCTAGACTGTTATTGGCTGATGGCTGTCACATGATACAGGGGTCCAGAAAATGGAAGAAAAAATGCATTTGACAGAAAAAAAATGTACTGTTTATTTGAAATCCAGGAGTAGGTGTTAAATAATTGTCTTTTTATTATGTACTCGTTAATTATTCAATTCTACTGCATTGAGTGGTCCTTTAACATCTATAATTGTGTGAGGTAACCAATATATGATGTCTCACAAATCAAATGCATAGTTGCTAATTCTGCTGTTATTCCAGGGACAGCCCCATTTTTTGGCTTCCTGTCCCAGTCTATTAAAGGGTCATTCCAGCCCAAATTAAAATGTGCATGGGTGTATTTCAGTTTTGAATAGAAGCATTTTTGGAATATAAATGTATTAGCAAAAATGCTTCTAATAAAAGCTATAGCTGTTTAAAATGTGTATTTAAGTATGCTCCGTGCACCAGAATTTTAAACACAGCACTTGCTCAGAGAGCCTAAGTTGCTTTTATCATCTGGTAATGACTCAATTTGTTAATTGCTCACATGATACAAGCCACACTGGCACTCTGAGCAGCTGCAGTATTTAAAATGCTGGTTCACTGAGAATATCTAGCTAAGCTTCACATGCACGTGCAGAGAAAAATGCTCACACTAAAACAGTGATAACTTTTGCTAATACATGTATATTACAAATATGTTTCTATTCAAAGATGTAATTCATCTATGTGCATTTAAATTTTGACTGGAATATCCCTTTAAGTCTGTCCCTTGTTCAGTTCAGCCTGTATTTAGTTTGATAATATTGTGTACAGTACACTACTCCCACCACAGAGGACGCTGTGGCTTTTAATTTTACTCTATTATTTATCATTGCTTACTGTATGTAAGTTTTTTCTGAAACTTTATCTGTGGTCTTCTGTTATGCTGAAGTGTGTAGACAGGTATCAGGTATGGGGAAGCCATGTTATATATAATACCAGGGAGGGTAGGAGTCAAGAGGTGATGAAGCCAGGCATCTCAGAAGTGTTGCACAGTTTGGAACATGTGTAATTCCCCTCATTTATATACTGAGGTTTTGCTTAGCAGGGGCTTAAGTTATCAGGCTCTTCATGTGTTGTTTGTACAGGAATTAACATAACATACAACAAAAATCCAGATTTACTGGGGCATTTCTGTGTCTATTAACCTATTGGCCACAATCAATGTTGCTGCCAAGATAAAAAAAAATGACTATTTAACTAATAAAATGCCACCTACTTGTGAGACTTTAAATAGTGTTTTAGCAAAAGTAAAAAATAAAAAACAAATCATCAGTATATCTAAACATATTGTTTTCCATTCAAGCAGCCCCAACACAGTAGTCAGCAGGTTAAATATATTGAAGTGATATCACCATATTTGCATATCTTACCCTAGGTTCCTTGGTGCATTGGTAACAGTGTATACAGAGTAATTCTGGGGGAAAGCAAGTGGGGATACTTGCCTAGATTTGCTAATTTTCTATTCAATAATTCTATATCTTTTACTTTTATGTAATCGAGAATTTTAATCTCATGGGTTTATCTCCAGCATAGCTCAGATGAGTACTGGTTTATTTATATATCCACCCGGATAACTTTACTGACCACCCAGGTAAAATTTTAGTCAATATTAAGCTAAATCTAGACAGTATTAAAAAATTTTAAAATTTTAGTGCACAAATTATCATTAAATGTTAAAATTGTAGTGCACAAATTATCATTAAATACATTTATGATAAATTATGCAATTAATTTGTGCTTCATGATTCCACCCGGATGGCAACATTTTCTGTGGAGAACATCAATATATACTGTGTATATATATATATATATATATATATATATATAAATATATATATTTATAATCTCTGAAGACATTGGTGATGCAATAAGGGCCCCTGTTAACAGATTTATCCTGTATCCCATAATCATAAGTTGATGAGAATGTAACCAGGTGTGCAGGAAGGTACAATTTACTATGCAAGCAGGGGCTGTCAATCACCCCGATCGGTCAAGTCAGGGGCAATTGAAAAACGCCAGTTAAGGGTTGGTGTTTTAGTTAAGAAGCAGTGGTATCATAAAGAGTGCAGCCAAAGGTGCTCCAAAGCTGCATTTTTAGCTTCTTTGATAGAGCCCTTTGAATGGAAAACCTGGAAGTAGGAGATGGTCACAAGCCTACTGTATGAATAACAATAATGAAAGCTATCCAACAAGCATGATGATGTGCCTTAGCTCACCATAAAAGTTTGTGAATTAGTTTTACATTTACCATCTCACTCTCCATATCGAGTCAGATCATGTTATCTTTAGAATTATGTCATAAGGCAAACTGTGCTAGTCTGCAAGGATAATAATACCCGCTACTCCAATACTGCAACCAGATCAATGCAGATGCATTGTTTGAACATGAGGTTTTATCCTTTTGAATTATCAAGTTATTTATTTTGTCTTTTATAACAACACAGCAGGATTTCCCTTTCTGTTAGTAAAAAGAGGGAAAAAAATACACAGTCTAACCCTGAATTAAAATGTTTCTGATGTATAGAAGCACACTCACTAGGGAGCAGGTGAGGATAAATGAAAAGCTTTTTTTTTTCTTTAAGAATAAACACTGAGTCATTTAAATGTCTAATTGTCCCCTTAGGAAGTATTTATTGCTACTTATCATGACTCCAAGAAACAGTGAAAGGAAATATAAAGGACACTAAAAAGCAGACCAAGTTAGCTGGTAAGAGTCTATGCACCACTACACTTTTATATTCCAATTGCTAGCTTAAAGGAACATACAAGAAAATGTTATTTAAAGGGACAGTCAACACCAGAATTTTTGTTGTTTTAAAAGATAGATAATCCTTTTATTACCCATTCCCCAGTTTTGCATATCCAACACAGTTATAATAATACACTTTTTACCTCTGTGATTACCTTGTATCTAAGCATCTTCTGACAGCCCCCTGATCACATGACATTTTATTTATTATCTATTGACTTTCATTTTAGCCAATTAGTGCAGTGTCTGCCACAATTCACAGGGGTGTTCACAATGTTATCTATATGGCTTACAGGAACTAGCTCTCCCCTGTTGTGAAAAGCAAATACAAAAGTATGTGATTAGAGGCGACCTTCAAGGGCTTAGAAATTATCATATGAGCCTTCCTAGGTTAAGCTTTCAACTAAGAATACCAAGAGAACAAAGCAAAATTGGTGATAAAAGTAAATTGGAAAGTTGTTTAAAATTGCATGCCTCATTTGAAACATGAAAGTTTTTTTGGACTTGACTGTCCCTTTAAATCAACTTCAGAGCAGCACTGCACTATACACATCTGGTTAGTTAATGACAAGAGGCATCGGTATGTAACTTCCAGCCACCAGCTAGCTCCCAGTAGTGCACTGATGAACTTGAGCCTACCTAGCCATGTTTTTTAGCAGAGGATACAATGAGAATAAAGAACATTTACTAATAGAAATAAATGCTCTATCTGCATCACAAAAGTTTAATTTTGACTTTCATTTAAGGAACATTAAAGGGTCATTATAGTGCAATGACATTTGTAATACAGTATTACACTGTAATGTTCGCTACAGGAATTTAAGGACTGTGAGTTGATCATTTAATAATCCTGAATAGCAGTAAACCTAAATTATGCTTAAACATTGTTGTATAATCTTTTTTAACACATAGGATAGCAGAAACATATCAATTATCAAGTCCCTTTGTTTTGCTTAACAGGCCGTCTCTTATCTCAGTGCATTTTTACAGGTTTTCACAGTTAGATGGTGCAATTTCACCTGTCATATAGATAACGTTGTGCTCACTCCCATGGAGTTATTTGTGAGTCAGTACTGATTGGCTAAAATTCAAGACCGTCAAAAGAACTCAACTAAGGGGGCAGTCTGCAGAGGCTTAGATACAAGGCAATCACAGAGGTAAAAGGAATATTAATATCGCAGTGTTGGTTAGGCAAAACTGGGGAATGGGTAATAAAGAGATTGTCTATCTTTTTAAACAATAAAAATTGTCCCTTTAATCGTTTTTACACGGTTCATTCACATTCCATAGCTGAATATGGTAAGGCACACACTTTATATTTCAGAGCATTATTTTGCCATATATATGTGACCCATTATGGTAACACTATCACACATTCACTAGCCATAGATGACACACTGTGCCTTCCACAGAAATGTAAACCAGCCCACTCAATATACTTAGACATTACCCACTGTAATCCTACCCATTGCATTAACATTCTCTCACTGTCAAACAACCAACCCCCAGTGTTTAATGTGTTGGTGAAATTTATTATTGCACAAATCCTTGCCTCTAACTTTGATGTGTTCAACATCCACAAAAGGATTATTCATTGGGAATAAAGGAATTAAACATAGAGTTAAAGGGACAGTCAACACCATAATTTTTGTTGTTTAAAAAGAAAGAAAATCCCTTTATTACCCATTCCCCAGTTTTGCATAACCAACACAGTTATAATATTATACGTTTTACCTCTGTAATTACCTTGTATCTAATCTTTTGCTGACTGCATCCTTATTTCAGTTCTTTTGACAGACTTGCATTATAGCCAATCAGTGCTCACTTCTAGGTCACTTCACATGCACGAGCTCAATGTTATCTATATGAAACACATGAACTAATGCCCTCTAGTGGTCAAAATGCATTCAGATTAGAGGCGATCTTCAAGGTCCAAGAAATTAGCATATGAACCTCCTAGGTTTAGCTTTCAACTAAGAATACCAAGAGGACAAAGCAAAATTGGTGATAAAAGTAAATTGAGTAGACTTTAAATATGAGTTTAACCCTGTTGTGAGGTTAAACTCAAAGATGTAAGGCTTTATTAAATAACAAAATGTTCTATTGCACTTTAATTCCTGAGATTTTATGTCCCTTTAAAGTGATATTAAACATAAAAATTGTCTTTTGCGATTCAGACAGATCATAAAATTTTAAAAAACGTTTCCAATATAAAGCATATTTTAGGCTTGTACACACCCAGTGCAGATTTTGGATCTTAGACAGGTGCCGATTGCAATGCACATTTCAATTACTATCTCACTAGTCAATTAAGCTTAAAATGACAATTTGCTTAGTTCTCCTAGTAACCTTTGTTGAAAAGCATACTTAGGTAGACTCAGGAGCTGGGAGCTAGCTGCTGATTGGTGGCTGCACACATATGCCTATTTTCATTGGCTTACCAATGTGTTCAGCTAGCTCTTGGTATTGCATTGCTGTTCCTTCAATAAAAGATACCAAGAGAATGAAGCAAAATTGGTAATAGAAGTAAAATGGAAATTTGTTTAAAAATGTATGCTCTCTCTCACTGGTTTTCAAACCTCTCCTCAGGCCTCCCCAACGGTCCAGGTTTTCTGTATTACCTTGGAGGAGAGCAGGTAAAATAACCATCTTTACCAATCAGCTGATTATTTCACCTGTGCTCTAGTTCAGATATCCTCACAACGTGGCCTGTTAGGGAGGGCTGTACCCCATGAAATAAAAAAAAAAGCAGCATTTTTTTTAAAATGCTTTGTTCTTTACCCGATGCATTTACATTCAGTGCCATAATATGGTAAAACCTCTACATTTTACAGCTTTTATTTTCAAACTACCATCAAACTATAACTAATACATTCACTAGCTATAGACTACACACTCTCCCTTCCCTTCCACAGAAATTGAAATGAGCCCACTCATGATACTTAGACACTCACTATCTGAGCCACCCACTAATTACACACTCAGTAGGGAGGTCATAACTATTCTTTCTCACTTGTTCGCTCAAATTATACAAGCAGCGATAACATAAGGAGACTTTGGGCCTGATATTCAAAAACTCGCCGGTATTGAGGGAAATCATCCAAAATCTTAAAGGGACACTGAACCCAATTTTTTTCTTTTGTGATTCAGATAGAGCATGTAATTTTAAGCAACTTTAATATTTTATATAAATATAATACTTAATAATAGTAAATTAACTTTCTAATTTACTCCTATTATCAATTTTTCTTCATTCTCTTGCTATCTTTATTTGAAAAAGAAGGCATCTAAGCTTTTTTTTGGGTTCAGAACTCTGGATAGCACTTTTTTATTGGTGGATGAATTTATCCACCAATCAGCAAAGACAACCCAGGTTGTTCACCAAAATGAGCCGGCATCTAAACTTACATTCTTGCATTTCAAATAAAGATACCAAGAGCATGAAGAAAATTTGATAATAGGAGTAAATTAGAAAGTTGCTTAAAATGTCATGCTCTATCTGAATCACGAAAGAAAAAAATTGGGTTCAGTGTCCCTTTAAGGATTTTTTTTAAGACCTTAGATTTTAATGTATGTGTCTCTCCTTCACATACAAAACCTGCATACAATATCTTTCTAGTTAAAATTTGTGTTTCTAACATTTTTTTAGGGACCACTCCATGCTGGCGAGATGTCTTAGATCATCTAACCTGAGCGGTGAGCTTTTGAATATCTGGCCCTTGGTGGGTGTGTGTGTATAATAATGTTAGGAAAACTGATCCTACTGCAAGCTCAACCCATTTTAATGGATTGTGGTTTCAAAGAGCAAAAACAGCTAGTTAATATACAAAAATAAACCTAAAGGAACAATTACCCATTCATTTTATACTCTTCAGCTGGTATAATAAGTAATTGGAAACCCTTTAAGTGTAATCAAGTTTTAAAAGGGACAGTAAACACATTGAGGCTGTAAAAAAACACAAAAAAACGTATATTATGCATAGTAAAACAACTGTACATATTTATCGTGGAACTTCTAGTCCTACAATCTACCCTGCTTGCATATCTCTCCAATATTTGCCATTTTGTTATCTTATTTCAGATGAAACCAACAAACAAGGAAAGTGGCGGGTGGAATTTGCTACAAATTAGGTGTTAATATGTTCTAATATATTTCAGACTATGCTGACATGTTAATTAATTGGAAGGTTGCAAAAATGTTGTCATTACAAGGTGTTTATTGTCCCTTTAAAAGGTAGAAGTCAAACAAATTAGCCAATGTGATCTCCTACACATGAAAAGAGAAATCAAATACATACTAGTCTAAGAAAGCTTGTTATTTAAAATAAATGTTATACATATTGCATACAATTACAAAAATAAGTGTGATATTAAAATTTATTTACAAAAATGACTTCTAGTCAAAAAGATATCCACACAGTAATTAAAGGGATACTAAACCCAATTTTTTTCTTTTGTGACTCAACTTTCTAATTCGCTCCTACTATAAATGTTTCTTCGTTTTCTTGCTATCTTTATTTAAAATCAGGAATTTAAAGCTTAGGAGCCAGCCCGTTTTAGCACCCTTGATAGGGCTTGATTATTGGTGACTAGATTTAGCAAACCAATAAGCAAGCATAACCCAGGTTCTGAATAAAAAATGCTCTTAAGCTTTACATTCCTGCTTTTTAAATAAAGATAGCATTAGAATGAATTTTTTTTTTAATAATAGGAGTAAATTAGAAAGTTGCTTAAACCTGCATGCTCTATCTGAATGATTAAATGAATGATTAAAGAAAAAAATTGGGTTTAGTGTCCCTTTAAATTTGAGTGACATTTTGTAAATTGTGGGTACTTGGTATAATATTTATGTATTCATCAGATCATGATTCAAATAGAGCATATAATTTTAAACAACTTTACAATTTACTTATATTATCTAATTTGCTTCATTCTTTTGGTATCCTTTATTAAAAAATCATACCTAGGTAGGCTCAGGAGTAGCAATGAACTACTAGGAGCTAGCTGCTGATTGGAGGCTGCATTTATATGACTCTTGTAATTGGCTCACCCAATGTGTTCATCTAGCTCCCAGTAGTGTGTTGCTGCTCCTGAAACAAAGTGAATGAAGCAAACTAGATAATAGAAATAAATTGGAAAGTTGTTTAAAAACATAATTTATGCTTACCTGATAAATTTATTTCTCTTGTAGTGTATCCAGTCCACGGATCATCCATTACTTGTGGGATATTCTCCTTCCCAACAGGAAGTTGCAAGAGGATCACCCACAGCAGAGCTGCTATATAGCTCCTCCCCTCACTGCCATATCCAGTCATTCGACCGAAACAAGCCGAGAAAGGAGAAACCATAAGGTGCAGTGGTGACTGTAGTTTAATTAATATTTAGACCTGCCTTAAAAGGACAGGGCGGGCCGTGGACTGGATACACTACAAGAGAAATAAATTTATCAGGTAAGCATAAATTATGTTTTCTCTTGTTAAGTGTATCCAGTCCACGGATCATCCATTACTTGTGGGATACCAATACCAAAGCTAAAGTTAACGGATGATGGGAGGGACAAGGCAGGAATTTAAACGGAAGGAACCACTGCCTGTAGAACCTTTCTCCCAAAAACAGTCTCCGAAGAAGCAAAAGTATCAAATTTGTAAAATTTGGAAAAGGTATGAAGCGAAGACCAAGTCGCAGCCTTGCAAATCTGTTCAACAGAAGCCTCATTTTTAAAGGCCCAGGTGGAAGCCACAGCTCTAGTGGAATGAGCTGTAATCCTGCAGGGGGCTGCTGTCCAGCAGTCTCATAGGCTAAACGGATTATGCTCCGAAGCCAAAAAGAAAGAGAGGTTGCCGAGGCCTTTTGACCTCTCCTCTGTCCGGAGTAAACAAACAGGTTAGATGTTTGACGAAAATCTTTAGTAGCTTGCAAGTAAAACTTCAAGGCACGGACTACGTCTAGATTATGCAAAAGACGTTCCTTCTTTGAAGAAGGATTAGGACATAATGATGGAACAACAATCTCTTGATTGATATTCTTGTTAGAAACCACCTTGGGTAAAAACCCAGGTTTTGTACGCAGAACTACTTTATCTGAATGAAAGATCAGATAAGGAGAATCACAATGTAAGGCAGATAACTCAGAGACTCTTCGAGCCGAGGAAATAGCCATCAGAAAAAGAACTTTCCATGATAGAAGTTTGATATCAATAGAATGAAAGGGTTCAAACTGAACCCCTTGAAGAACTTTAAGAACCAAGTTTAAGCTCCATGGAGGAGCAACAGGTTTAAACACAGGCTTAATTCTAACTAAAGCCTGACAAAATGCCTGAACGTCTGGAACTTCTGCCAGACGCTTGTGTAAAAGAATAGACAGAGCAGAAATCTGTCCCTTTAAAGAACTAGCTGATAATCCTTTGTCCAAACCCTCTTGGAGAAAGGACAATATCCTAGGAATCCGAACCCTACTCCATGAGTAATTCTTGGATTCACACCAATGAAGATATTTACGCCATATCTTGTGATAGATTTTCCTGGTGACAGGCTTTCGTGCCTGTATTAAGGTATCAATGACTGACTCGGAGAAGCCACGCTTTGATAGAATCAAGCGTTCAATCTCCATGCAGTCAGTCTCAGAGAAATTAGATTCGGATGATTGAAAGGACCTTGTATGAGAAGGTCTTGTCTCAGAGGCAGAGTCCATGGTGGAAAGGATGACATGTCCACCTATGCCCTCTCCTGTCTGATTTTGGCAATCAGTCGAGGGAGCAGAGGAAACACATAAGCCAGGTTGAAGAACCAAGGAGCTGCTAGAGCATCTATCAGCGTCGCTTCTGGGTCCCTGGACCTGGATCCGTAACAAGGAAGCTTGGCGTTCTGGCGAGACGCCATGAGATCCAGTTCTGGTTTGCCCCAACGATGAACCAATAGAGCAAACACCTCCGGATGGAGTTCCCACTCCCCCGGATGAAAAATCTGACGACTTAGAAAATCCGCCTCCCAGTTCTCTACACCTGGGATATGGATTGCTGATAGGTGGCAAGAGTGAGACTCTGCCCAGCGAATTATCTTTGAGACTTCTAACATCGCTAGGGAACTCCTGGTTCCCCCTTGATGGTTGATGTAAGCCACAGTCGTGATGTTGTCCGACTGAAATCTGATGAACCTCAGGGTTGCTAACTGAGGCCAAGCTAGAAGAGCATTGAATATTGCTCTTAACTCCAGAATATTTATTGGGAGGAGTTTCTCCTCCTGAGTCCACGATCCCTGAGCCTTCAGGGAGTTCCAGACTGCACCCCAACCTAGAAGGCTGGCATCTGTTGTTACAATCGTCCAATCTGGTCTGCGAAAGGTCATACCCTTGAACAGGTGGACCCGAGATAACCACCATAGAAGAGAATCTCTGGTTTCCTGATCCAGATTTAGTAGAGGGGACAAATCTGTGTAATCCCCATTCCACTGACTGAGCATGCATAATTGCAGCGGTCTGAGATGCAGGCGCGCAAATGGCACTATGTCCATTGCCGCTACCATTAAGCCGATTACCTCCATGCACTAAGCCACCACAGGGCGCGGAGTGGAGTGAAGAACACGGCAAGCATTTAGAAGTTTTGATAACCTGGACTCCGTCAGGTAAATTTTCATTTCTACAGAATCTATAAGAGTCCCTAGGAAGGAAACCCTTGTGAGATGAGATAGAGAACTCTTTTCTTCGTTCACTTTCCACCCATGCGACCTCAGAAATGCCAGAACTATCTCTGTATGAGACTTGGCAATTTGAAAGCTTGATGCCTGTATCAGGATGTCGTCTAGATAAGGAGCCACCGCTATGCCTCGCTGTCTTAGAACCGCCAGAAGAGAGCCCAGAACCTTTGTAAAAATTCTTGGGGCTGTAGCCAACCCGAAGGGAAGAGCTACAAATTGGTAATGCCTGTCTAGAAAGGCAAATCTCAGAAACCGATGATGATTTTTGTGAATCGGAATGTGAAGGTAGGCATCCTTTAAGTCCACTGTGGTCATGTACTGACCCTCTTGGATCATGGGTAAGATGGTTCGAATAGTTTCCATCTTGAATGGCGGAACTCTGAGGAATTTGTTTAAGATCTTTAGATCCAAAATTGGTCTGAAGGTTCCCTCTTTTTTGGGAACCACAAACAGATTTTGTCAGGTATTCCCCTTTAAGGTGACTCCTCCTACATAGTCTTTAAAAGACCTGCACACCTGTAACCAGGTGCTTAGTATTTTGTTTGCTACTGACTGAGTAGTTGTACTTTAGCTGAGCTCCAATTTCTATAGAAGTTTTCCTTTGTATTTCATCGTCTACTAACTTCTGGATATACAAGATTAACAAAGATTTATCAGATCTCAAGTAACAGCGTGTCTCAGACGAACTGACAACAAACTTTATCTGCTGTTGTTACGACACCGAATCATAGCAGTCTCAACCGCCTTATTCAACTCTAACAACTAATTCCTACCTGCAATATAGCTTTCTAGCTAAGCACCAGTGACATCCGTTACACAGGATTACAACAAACCCAGCCGTTACTTACAACCAGCGCTCTCGAAAACCGGAGCAAAGACACACCCACTTCCGTGACGTAACGGACCTGTGATTCAGATCGGATAACAGACAGCACAGGTAACCTCTCGCTCCCTTCACTGTCTCATCTATCAGAGCAGCGCCAAGCAGGCTTCAAACTCTCAGCACATCACTTCAGTTGTTGCATATAGCAGTACTGATTGTACATTGTTATTTAGTTCCTTCTGATTAATTCACCACGACAGACAGTTACCATTTTACTCACCATATTGGTAACACAGTTCGCAGTGATACAAACTACTAATTTATTAGTATCAACTACCTTAATACTAACTCTGCTACAGAAATCCACCAATTGATACTCATCCACAGACCAGACCATAACAGATTTGAATAAAAACCCTGTCCTTGTTCCGTCCGCGGAACTGGATGGATCACTCCCATCACTAGGAGGTCTTGCACGCAGCGTAGGAATGCCTCTTTCTTTATCTGGTTTGCAGATAATCTTGAAAGGTGAAATCTCCCCTGTGGAGAAGAAGCTTTGAAGTCCAGAAGATATCCCTGAGATATGATCTCCAACGCCCAGGGATCCTGAACATCTCTTGCCCACGCCTGAGCGAAGAGAGAAAGTCTGCCCGATACTAGATCCGTTGCCGGATAGGGGGCCGTTCCTTCATGCTGTCTTGGAGGCAGCAGCAGGCTTTCTGGCCTGCTTGCCCTTGTTCCAGGACTGGTTAGATTTCCAGGCCTGCTTGGATTGAGCAAAAGTTCCCTCTTGTTTTGAAGCAGAGGAAGTTGATGCTGAACCTGCCTTGAAATTTCGAAAGGCACGAAAATTAGACTGTTTGGCCCTTGATTTGGCCCTGTCCTGAGGAAGGGTATGACCCTTACCTCCAGTAATGTCAGCAATAATTTCTTTCAAACCAGGCCCGATAAGGTCTGCCCCTTGAAAGGAATGTTGAGTAATTTAGACTTTGAAGTCACATCAGCTGACCAGGATTTAAGCCATAGCGCCCTGCGCGCCTGGATGGCGAATCTGGAATTCTTAGCCGTTAGTTTAGTCAAATGAACAATGGCATCAGAAACAAATGAGTTAGCTAGCTTAAGCGTTCTAAGCTTGTCAATGATTTCAGTCAATGGAGCTGTATGAATGGCCTCTTCCAGGGCCTCAAACCAGAATGCCGCCGCAGCAGTGACAGGCGCAATGCATGCAAGGGGCTGTAAAATAAAACCTTGTTGAATAAACATTTTCTTAAGGTAACCCTCTAATTTTTTATCCATTGGATCTGAAAAAGCACAACTGTCCTCAACTGGGGTAGTGGTGCTAAAATAGAAACTGCTCCCTCCACCTTAGGGACCGTCTGCCATAAGTCCCGTGTAGTGGCGTCTATGGGAAACATTTTTCTAAATATAGGAGGGGGGCAAAACGCCACACCGGGTCTATCCCACTCCTTACTAATAATTTCTGTAAACCTTTTAGGTATTGGAAAAACATCAGTACACACCAGCACTGCATAGTATTTATCCAGTCTACACAATTTCTCTGGCACTGCAATTGTGTCACAGTCATTCAGAGCAGCTAACACCTCCCCAAGCAATACACGGAGGTTCTCAAGCTTAAATTTAAAATTAGAAATCTCAGAATCAGGTTTCCCCGAGTCAGAGATGTCACCCACAGACTGAAGCTCTCCGTCCTCAGGTTCTGCATATTGTGACGCAGTATCAGACATGGCTCTTACAGCATCTACGCGCTCTGTATCTCGTCTAACCCCAGAGCTATCGCGCTTGCCTCTTAATTCAGGCAATCTGGCTAATACCGCTGACAGGGTATTATCCATGATCGCAGCCATGTCCTGCAAAGTAATCGCTATGGGCGTCCCTGATGTACTTGGCGCCATATTAGCGTGCGTCCCTTGAGCGGGAGGCAAAGGGTCCGACACGTGGGGAGAGTTAGTCGGCATAACTTCCCCCTCGACAGAACCCTCTGGTGACAATTCTTTTATAGATAAAGACTGATCTTTACTGTTTAAGGTGAAATCAATACATTTAGTACACATTCTCCTATGGGGCTCCACCATGGCTTTTAAATATAATGAACAAGTAGTTTCCTCTGTGTCAGACATGTTTGTACAGACTAGCAATGAGACTAGCAAGCTTGGAAAACACTTTAAAACAAGTTAACAAGCAATATAAAAAACGTTACTGTGCCTTTAAGAAAAACAAATTTTGTCAAAATTTGAAATAACAGTGAAAAAAGGCAGATACACTAACAAAATTTTTACAGTGTATGTAACAAGTTAGCAGAGCATTGCACCCACTTGCAAATGGATGATTAACCCCTTTATACCAAAAACGGAATAATAAATGAAAAAAAACGTTTTTAAAACTAGTCACAACAACTGCCACAGGTCTACTGTGGTTGTTACCCTCCTCAAACACGACTTTTGAAGCCTTTTGAGCCCTTCAGAGATGTCCTGTATCATGCAGAGGGAAGCTGAGTGTCTCTGTCTGTAATTTTAGCTGTGCAGAAAAGCGCTAAAAGAGGCCCCTCCCACTCATATTACAACAGTGGAAAGCCTCAGGAAACTGTTTCTAGGCAAAAATCAAGCCAGCCATGTGGAAAAAAACTAGGCCCCAATAAGTTTTATCACCAAGGATATATAAAAACGATTAAACATGCCAGCAAACGTTTTATATTGCACTTTTATAAGAGTATGCATCTCTGGTAATAAGCCTGATACCAGTCGCTATTAAATCACTGTATTTAGGCTTAACTTACATTAATCCAGTATCAGCAGCATCTTTCTAGCAAATTCCATCCCTAGAAATATGTTAACTGCACATACCTTATTACAGGACAACCTGCACGCCATTCCCCCTCTGAAGTTACCTCACTCCTCAGAATATGTGAGAACAGCAGTGGATCTTAGTTACTTCTGCTAAGATCATAGAAACCGCAGGCAGATTCTTCTTCTAATGCTGCCTGAGATAAAATAGTACACTCCGGTACCATTTAAAAATAACAAAATTTTGATTGAAGTTAAAAAACTAACTATAATACACCACTCTCCTCTTACTACCTCCATCTTTGTTGAGAGTTGCAAGAGAATGACTGGATATGGCAGTGAGGGGAGGAGCTATATAGCAGCTCTGCTGTGGGTGATCCTCTTGCAACTTCCTGTTGGGAAGGAGAATATCCAACAAGTAATGGATGATCCGTGGACTGGATACACTTAACAAGAGAAATTGTATGCGCTGTCTAAATTACTTTAAAAAAAAAAAATGGGTTTCATATTCCTTTAAGTACAATATCAAAAATCTCTGCCATTTGCCTGTAACAAATTTGATCAGATTAATCCCTCAGCTTTGCATAACCAACACTGCTATATTAATATAATTTTTACCTCTGTGATTACCTTGTTTCTAAGCCTCTGCAGACTGCCCCTTATCTCAGTTCTTTTGACAGACTTGCATTTTAGCCAATCAGTGCTGACTCATTAACAACTCCACGGGAGTGAGCACAATCATATCTATATGACACACATGAACTAGCACTGTCTAACTGTTAAAAAGTGTCAAAATGCACTACTATAAGAGGCAGCCTTCAAGGGCTTAGAAATCAGTTTATGAGCCTGCCTAGGTTTAGCTTTCAACAAAGAATACCAAGGGAACAAAGCACATTTGATGATACAATTGAATTTGAAATTTATTTAAAGGGACACTCAAGTAAAAAAGGAAATGTATGCTTACCTGATAAATTGATTTCTTCTACGATACGAGTCCACAGATTCATCCTTACTTGTGGGATATTATCCTCCTGCTAACAGGAAGTGGCAAAGAGCACCACAGCAGAGCTGTATATATAGCTCCTCCCTTCTCTCCACCCCAAGTCATTCGACCGAAGGTATAGGAAGAGAAAAGAAAAGCTAAAACGTGCAGAGGTGACTGAAGTTTTGAAAACAAAAATATAATCTGTCTAATATGACAGGGAGGGCCGTGGACTCGTCGTATCATAGAAGAAATCAATTTATCAGGTAGGCATAAATTTACCTTTTCTTCTACTAGATACGACAAGTCCACAGATTCATCCTTACTTGTGGGATACAATACCAAAGCTTACAGGACAAGGATGAACGGGAGGGACAAGATAGATACCTAAACAGAAGGCACCACTGCTTGAAGAACTTTTCTCCCAAAAATAGCCTCAGAAGAAGCAAAAGTATCAAATTTAGAAAAGGTATGAAGGGAGGACCAAGTCGCAGCCTTACAAATCTGTTCAACAGAAGCATCGTTTTTAAAAGCCCATGTGGAAGCCACCGCTCTAGTAGAGTGAGCTGTAATCTTTTCAGGAGGCTGCTGTCCAGCAGTCTCGTATGCCAAACGGATGATGCTTTTCAGCCAAAAAGAATGAGAGGTAGCCGTAGCTTTTTGACCCCTACGCTTTCCAGAATAAACAACAAATAGAGAAGATGTTTGACGGAAATCCTTGGTCGCTTGTAAGTAAAACTTCAAGGCACGAACCACGTCCAAGTTATGTAACAGACGCTCCTTCTTGGAAGAAGGATTAGGACACAGAGAAGGAACAACAATTTCCTGATTAATATTCTTATTTGAAACAACCTTAGGAAGGAATCCAGGTTTAGTACGTAAAACCACCTTATCAGAATGGAATATAAGATAATGCGAGTCACATTGTAATGCAGAAAGCTCAGAAACTCATCGAGCAGAAGAGATAGCAACTAAAAACAAAACCTTCCAAGATAAAAGCTTAATATCTATGATATGCATGGGTTCAAACGGAACCCCTTGAAGAACATTGGGAACTAAATACAAACTCCATGGCGGAGCACCAGGTTTAAACACAGGCTTGATTCTGACTAAAGCCTGACAAAAAGACTGAACGTCTGGGACATCCGCCAGACGCTTATGTAATAAAATTGACAAAGCAGAAATTTGTCCCTTTAAGGAACTAGCCGATAATCCCTTCTCCAATCCTTCTTGGAGAAAGGAGAAAATCCTGGGAATCCGAAGCCTACTCCATGAGTAGCCCTTAGATTTGCACCAATAAAGATATTTACGCCATATCTTATGGTAAATTTTCCTAGTGACAGGCTTCTGATTCAGAGAATCCCCGCTTAGATAAAATCAAGCGTTCAATCTCCAGACAGTCAGCTGCAGAGAATTTAGATTTGGATGTTGGAACGGACCTTGAATGAGAAGGTCCTGTCTCAGTGGCAGTTTCCAAAGTGGCAGAGATGACATTTCCACTAGATCTGCATACAAAGTCCTGCATGGCCACGCAGGCACTATCAAGATTACCAAAGCCCTCTCCTGTTTGATTCTGGCAATCAGTCAAGGTAGGAGAGGAAAAGGAGAAAACACATAAGCCAGGTTGAACGTCCAAGGTACTGATAGAGCATCTATCAGTACTGCTTGGGGATCCCTTGATCTGGACCCGTAACGAGGAAGTTTGGCATTCTGACTAGATGCCATCAAATCCAATTCCGGTGTGCCCCATTTAGGGATCAATGCCGCAAACACCTCCGGATCATGATTTCTAATGCCCAGGGATCCTGAACGTCCCTTGCCCAAGCTTGAGCGAAGGCTGCCCCTTCATGCTGTCTTAGTAGCAACAATGGGCTTCTTGTCCTGTTTCCCTTTATTCCAGGTCTGGTTAGGTCTCCAGACTGACTTGGATTGAGCGAAATTCCCCTCCTGCTTTGTGGCAGAGGAGGAAGTAGAGGGTCCACCTTTGAAATATCGAAAGGAACGAAAATGATTTTGTTTAGCCCTCATTTTAACCGTCTTGTCCTGAGGAAGCGCATGACCTTTACCTCCAGTAATGTCGGAGATGATCTCCTTTAGTTCAGGCCCGAATAGGGTCTTACCTTTAAAAGGAATAGCTAAAAGTTTAGATTTTGATGACACATCAGCAGACCAAGATTTAAGCCATAACGCTCTACGCGCTAAAATGTCAAAGCCTGCATTTTTTGCTGCTAATTTAGCCATTTGAAAAGCGGCATCGGTAATGAAAGAATTAGCTAGCTTGAGAGCCTTAATTCTATCCAAAATATCATCTAATGGGGTCTCAACCTTAAGAGACTCCTCTAGAGCCTCAAACCAAAAAGCTGCTGCAGTAGTTACTGGAACAATGCACGCTATAGGTTGTAGAAGAAAACCCTGATGAATAAACAATTTCTTTAAAAGACCCTCTAATTTTTTATCCATAAGATCTTTGAAAGCACAACTGTCCTCAATAGGTATAGTTGTACGCTTAGCCAGGGTAGAAATAGCTCCCTCCACCTTAGGGACCGTCTGCCAGGAATCCCGAATAGTGTCAGATATGGGAAACATTTTCTTAAAAGTAGGAGGGGGAGAGAACGGAATGCCTGGTCTATCCCATTCCTTAGTAACAATGTCCGAAAATCCTTCTAGGGACTGGAAAAACATTAGTGTAAGTAGGAACCTCTAGATATTTATCCATTTTACACAACTTCTCTGGTGGTATTACAATAGGGTCACAATAATCCAGAGTCGCTAAAACCTCCCGGAGTAACAAGCAGAGGTGTTCAAACTTAAAGGCCATCACATCTGAGTCTGTTAGAGGGAACATCTTTCCTGAGTCTGAAACCTCAGACAGCAAATCCCCCACCCCCAATTCAGAACACTGTGAGGGTACATCGGAGATGGCCAATAAAGCATCAGAGGGCTCAGCATTTACTCTAATACCTGACCTACTGCGCTTACCCTGTAAACCTGGCCGTTTAGATAATACCTCTGTAAGGGTAGTAGACATTACTGCAGCCATATCTTGTAGGGTAAAAGAATTAGACGCACTAGAAGAACTTGGCGACACTTGAGCGGGTGTTAAAGGTTGTGACACTTGGGGAGAATTAGATGGCATAACCTGATTCTCTTCAGACTGAGAGTCATCCTGAGACTTTTATCACCTAAAATATGTTCTTTGCAATGTAAGGCCCTTTCAGTACATGAGGGACACATTTTAAGTGGAGGTTCCACAATGGCTTCTAAACACATAGAGCATTGACTTTCCTCAATGTCAGACATGTTGAACAGGCTAGTAATAACCACAAAATGTCTTGAAAACACTTTATTTAATAAAAAAACACAACAATCTGAAAAACGGTACTGCGCCTTTAAGAGAAAAAAAGCGTACAATTTTTCCAAAATGCTTTAAAAAGTTATAATACTCCCAATTTTTGCATATATGTGTTTTATCTGGCAGCCTAAGATTGCACCTACAAGTAAGGGACAATTAACCCTCTAGTAGAAAAAAACGTTACCCAAAACGTTATGAAAAATAAAATAGCAACCCCCTGCACCTCACCACAGCTCTGCTGTGGCGCCTACCTGCCCTCTGGGGTCTGGAAATCACACTCTCACTTCGATGAGGCTATCTCTTCAGTTTAGGCCCACCGGAGCTCGAGCTTGCTGCCTTCAAGTGAAATACAACTGCGCATCTAAGGCGCGAAATTAGGCCCTGCCCATCTTGAACGATGTCTTTGCCTAGTAAAAAAACGCTGTAAAGCGGTATAGGAACTAGCCATGTGGGTTTTCATATACCCAATACACTACTGTCAGCCATGTGAAACCCTCCAGTGCCATCAAACACGCAAACGTTAGTGCATAAAAACGTTATTTGCCCCTGCACATAAATCGTTTTCACTCAAAACATTATGCAACCAGTGTCAATTTTTAGCCCAAAATATAACAGGTCCCAGTAACATCCCTTTATTGCATGTAGGATTACTGCTTACCCCTTCCCTCATGGGAACTAAGTCAGCTAGTTCTGAAATACCACAGTCTCTCCAGAAAAAAATGACTGAACATACCTCAATGCTTGTAGCATGAAAAACGTTCCCCACACTGAAGCTTCTCAAGTACTCCTTAGCCATTCTGTGGGAACTCTTCTGGATCTTAGTAACCACTGCTAAGATCATCAACCTCCAGGCAGAAATCTTCTTCCATCTGCTGCCTGAGGAAAAATAGCACTCACTGGTACCATTTAAAATAAAAAAGTCTTGCTTGAAGAAAATAAAAACTATCATTTTATCACCTCTTTCACTTTACCCCTTCCTATTACTAGTATAGGCAAAGAGAATGACTGGGGGTGGAGAGAAGGGAGGAGCTATATATACAGCTCTGCTGTGGTGCTCTTTGCCACTTCCTGTTAGCAGGAGGATAATATCCCACAAGTAAGGATGAATCCGTGGACTCGTCGTATCTAGTAGAAGAAATTAAACTTTCATGATTCAGATAGAACATGCTACTTTAAACAACTTTTCAATTTACTTCCATTAACAAAATGTGCACAACCTTTTTATAATTACACTTTTTGAGTCACCAAGAATTCACAGAATATACGTATATGCATTTGTGATTGGCTGATGGCTGTCACATGATACAGGGGGAGTGGAAATAGACTGACATTTGTTGCGTTGTCTTTTTATCATACATTTGTTGATTCTGAAAATCTACTGTATTTACTGGTCCTTTAAAATTGCATGCCCTATCGGAATTAGGAAAGTTTAATTTTGACTTTACTGTTCCTTTAATAGTCTTCAGGAAACTATCTGAGACTAGTGCACTACAGGTTTTATTTTATTTGTGAGGAATCGCCGTGGCTATATCCATTAGACTCAAAGATTATGCTTCATATGCAAGCTTCCCCTAACCATGACACATCCACCTAATCCATTTAATATATTTTCTTCCCTCTGTGATACTTCTCTTCCTAACTCCCTGCAGACTCTTAAACTCTTCTGTTAAGGTCACTCCCAAAGAAACCAATTTCACACCCAGGCAGCAAGGCTCAATAAATATTTAATTAACTCCAATTACTGTAGCAGCTTTGCGCTAAGTGGAATGGACCCTTGCTCTGCTACACTAACTCATTCTAACCCCTTGTCAGGCACTGCAGCACTGAAATATTAAAAGGGACCATGTAAAATGTCTTCCCCTTTAATGTTCTTAATTATCCATTTTACCTGCTGGAGTGTATTATAATGTTTTCAAGTAACACATTTATCTTTACTTTGACATTTGATATTGTTGTTTTTGCCCTTCAAAAACTCACAACTGCAGTATTCTTTATAGAATTCTTTATAGAAAAAAAAATATGTAAAGAAGAGGCAGCAGCAGAATTAACCTCTCAGTGAGGGGTGGGAGAGAGATACCAGCCAATTTAAAGAGGTTTCCCTGCATCTGCTTGCAATAGTATGAACTTTTATCAACTACTTGCCAGTATACATTATTTTTTTAACCTTTTCTCATGCACAAAAACATAATTTATGTAAGAATTTACCTGATAAATTAATTTCTTTCATATTGGCAAGAGTCCATGAGCTAGTGACGTATGAGATATACAATCCTACCAGGAGGGGCAAAGTTTCCCAAACCTCAAAATTCCTATAAATACACCCCTCACCACACCCACAATTCAGTTTAACGAATAGCCAAGTAGTGGGGTGATAAAGAAAGCAGTAAAAAGCATCAACAAAGGAATTTGGAAATAATTGTGCTTTATACAAAAAAAATCATAACCACCATAAAAAGGGTGGGCCTCATGGACTCTTGCCAATATAAAAGAAATGAATTTATCAGGTAAATTCTTACATAAATTATGTTTTCTGTCATGTAATTAGCAAGAGTCCATGAGCTAGTGACATATGGGATATCAATACCCAAGATGTGGAACTCCACTCAAGAGTCACTAGAGGGAGGGATAAAAATAAACAACAGCCATTTTCCGCTGAAAAAATAATCCACAACCCAAAATATAAATTATTCTCATAATGAAAAGAAAAACTTAAAACATCAGCAGAAGAATCAAATTAAAACAGCTGCCTGAAGAACTTTTCTACCAAAAACTGCTTCTGAAGAAGCAAATACATCAAAACGGTAGAATTTAGTAAATGTATGCAAAGAGGACCAAGTTGCTGCTTTGCAAATCTGATCAACTGAAGCTTCATTCTTAAAAGCCCACGAAGTGGAGACTGATCTAGTAGAATGAGCTGTAATTCTCTGAGGCGGGACCTGACCCGACTCCAAATAAGCTTGAAGAATCAAAAGCTTTAACCAAGAAGCCAAGGCAATAGCAGAGGCCTTCTGACCTTTCCTAGGACCAGAAAATATAACAAATAGACTAGAAGTCTTCCTGAAATCTTTAGTAGCTTCAACATAATATTTCAAAGCTCTCACCACATCCAAAAAATGTAAGGATCTTTCCAAAGAATTCTTAGGATTAGGACACAAGGAAGGGACAACAATATCTCTACTAATGTTGTTAGAATTCACAACCTTAGGTAAAAATGAAGTCCGCAAAACCGCCTTATCCTGATGAAAAATCAGGGGCGCGATCAAATATACGCCGCAGGTTTCGGCGCAAGAGTGGGAACCCGCGCCGGCCGTAATTTCACCTCGCACATCGGGGTATTACATATACTGCGCCGTTAGATGCTAAAGTGGCGTAAGTAGGACAAACTGAGGATCTTCTGAAATGTGCGCAAATACACATTTTAGTCGTCGCAAGTAACTTACGGCAGTATTTTTCAACGGAAAGTGTCAAGAAAGAGTAGTTTTATGCAAATTAGGCTAACACTCGTAAAATGAACCGCGATTTCATATAAAAAACAGAATTTATGCTTACCTGATAAATTACTTTCTCCAACGGTGTGTCCGGCCCACGGCGTCATCCATTACTTGTGGAAATATTCTCTTCCCCAACAGGAAATGGCAAAGAGCACAGCAAAAGCTGTCCATAAAGCCCCTCCTCAGGCTCCGCCCCCCAGTCATTCGACCGACGGTTAGGAGAAAAAAAGGAGAAACTATAGGGTGCCGTGGTGACTGTAGTGTATAGAGAGAAAAAAATTGTTCAAACCGGATTAAAAAACCAGGGCGGGCTGTGGACCGGACACACCGTTGGAGAAAGTAATTTATCAGGTAAGCATAAATTCTGTTTTCTCCAACATTGGTGTGTCCGGTCCACGGCGTCATCCATTACTTGTGGGAACCAATACCAAAGCTTTAGGACACGGATGAAGGGAGGGAGCAAATCAGGTTACCTAAATGGAAGGCACCACGGCTTGCAAAACCTCTCTCCCAAAAATAGCCTCCGAAGAAGCATAAGTATCAAATTTGTAGAATTTGGCAAAAGTGTGCAGAGAAGACCAAGTCGCTGCCTTACATATCTGATCAACAGAAGCCTCGTTCTTGAAGGCCCATGTGGAAGCCACAGCCCTAGTAGAGTGAGCTGTGATTCGTTCAGGAGGCTGCCGTCCGGCAGTCTCATAGGCCAATCGGATAATGCTTTTCAGCCAGAAAGAGAGGTAGCAGTAGCTTTTTGTCCTCTCCTCTTACCAGAGTAAACGACAAACAAAGATGAGGTTTGTCTAAAATCCTTTGTTGCTTCTAAATAGAACTTTAAAGCACGGACTACATCTAAATTGTGTAACAAACGTTCCTTCTTTGAAACTGGTTTCGGACACAGAGAAGGAACAACTATTTCCTGGTTAATATTCTTGTTGGAAACAACTTTTGGAAGAAAACCAGGCTTAGTACGCAAAACAACCTTATCTGAATGGAACACCAGATAGGGTGGATCACACTGCAAAGCAGATAATTCAGAAACTCTTCTAGCAGAAGAAATAGCAACCAAAAACAAAACTTTCCAAGATAGTAACTTGATATCTACGGAATGTAAAGGTTCAAACGGAACCCCTTGAAGAACTGAAAGAACTAAATTTAGACTCCAAGGAGGAGTCATGGGTCTGTAGACAGGCTTGATTCTGACCAAAGCCTGTACAAAAGCTTGTACATCTGGCACAGCTGCCAGTCGTTTGTGTAACAAGACAAATAAAGCAGAAATCTGTCCCTTTAGAGAACTCGCTGACAACCCTTTATCCAAACCCTCTTGGAGAAAGGAAAGAATCTTAGGAATTTTAATTTTACTCCAGGAGAATCCCTTGGATTCACACCAACAGATATATTTTTTCCATATTTTATGGTAAATCTTTCTAGTCACAGGTTTTCTGGCTTGGACCAGAGTATCAATCACTGAATTTGAAAATCCACGCTTGGATAAAATCAAGCGTTCAATTTCCAAGCAGTCAGCTGCAGAGAAACTAGATTTGGATGTTCGAATGGACCTTGTACTAGAAGATCCTGTCTCAAAGGTAGCTTCCATGGTGGAGCCGATGACATATTCACCAGGTCTGCATACCAAGTCCTGCGTGGCCAGGCAGGAGCTATCAGAATCACAGAGGCCTTCTCCTGTTTGATCCTGGCTACGAGCCTGGGAAGGAGAAGAAACGGTGGAAACACATAAGCTAGGTTGAACGACCAAGGCGCCACTAATGCATCCACTAGAGTCGCCTTGGGATCCCTGGATCTGGACCCGTAGCAAGGAACCTTGAAGTTCTGACGGGACACCATCAGATCCATGTCTGGAATGCCCCATAATTGGGTTTACTGGGCAAAGACCTCCGGATGGAGTTCCCACTCCCCCGGATGGAAAGTCTGACGACTCAAATAATCTGCCTCCCAGTTGTCTACTCCTGGGATGTGAATTGCAGAAAGGTGGCAGGAGTGATCCTCCGCCCATTTGATGATCTTGGATACCTCTCTCATCGCCAAGGAACTCTTTGTTCCTCCCTGATGGTTAATGTAAGCTACAGTCGTCATGTTGTCCGACTGGAATCTTATGAATCCGGCCTTCGCTAGTTGAGGCCAAGCCCGGAGCGCATTGAATAACGCTCTCAGTTCCAGGATGTTTATCGGGAGAAGAGACTCTTCCCGAGACCATAGACCCTGTGCTTTCAGGGAGTCCCAGACCGCGCCCCAGCCTAATAGACTGGCGTCGGTCGTGACAATGACCCACTCTGGTCTGCGGAAACTCATTCCCTGAGACAGGTGATCCTGAGTCAACCACCAACGGAGTGAGTCTCTGGTTACCTGGTCTACTTGAATCTGGGGAGACAAGTCTGCATAGTCCCCATTTCACTGATTGAGCATGCACAATTGTAATGGTCTTAGATGGATTCGAGCAAAAGGAACTATGTCCATTGCTGCAACCATCAATCCTACTACTTCCATGCACTGAGCTATGGAAGGCTGCAGAATAGAGTGAAGAACTTGACAAGCGTTTAGAAGCTTTGACTTTCTGACCTCTGTCAGGAAGATCTTCATTTCTAAAGAATCTATTATTGTTCCCAAAAAGGGAACTCTTGTTGACGGAGACAGGGAACTCTTTTCTACGTTCACCTTCCACCCGTGAGATCTGAGAAAGGCTAGAACAATGTCTGTATGAGCCTTTGCCTTGGAAAGAGACGACGCTTGAATTAGAATGTCGTCTAGATAAGGTGCCACTGCAATGCCCCTCGGTCTTAGAACCGCTAGAAGGGACCCTAGCACCTTTGTGAAAATTCTGGGAGCAGTGGCTAAACCGAATGGAAGAGCCATGAACTGGTAATGTTTGTCCAGAAAGGCGAACCTTAGGAACTGATGATGATCTTTGTGGATAGGAATATGTAGGTACGCATCCTTTAAATCCACGGTAGTCATATATTGACTCTCCTGGATTGTAGGTAAAATTGTTCGAATGGTTTCCATTTTGAATGATGGAACTCTGAGAAATTTGTTTAGAATTTTTAAATCCAGAATTGGTCTGAAAGTTCCCTCTTTTTTGGGAACTACAAACAAGTTTGAGTAAAACCCCTGACCTTGTTCCACAGTTGGAACTGAGTGTATCACTCCCATCTTTAACAGGTCTTCTACACAATGTAAGAATGCCTGTCTCTTTATTTGGTCTAAAGACAAGCGAGACATGTGGAACCTTCCCCTTGGGGGCAGTTCCTTGAATTCTAGAAGATAACCCTGAGAGACTATTTCTAGTGCCCAGGGATCCGGAACATCTCTTGCCCAAGCCTGAGCAAAGAGAGAGAGTCTGCCCCCTACTAGATCCGGTCCCGGATCGGGGGCTACACCCCTTCATGCTGTCTTGGTAGCAGCAGCAGGCTTCTTGGCCTGTTTACCCTTGTTCTAGCCTTGCATTGGTTTCCAAGCTGGTTTAGTCTGGGAAGCGTTACCCTCTTGTCTAGAGGCTGCAGAGTTGGAAGCCGGTCCGTTCCTGAAATTGCGAAAGGAACAAAAATTGGACTTATTCTTAGCCTTGAAAGGCCTATCTTGTGGGAGGGCATGGCCCTTTCCCCCAGTGATGTCTGAAATAATTTCTTTCAATTCTGGCCCAAAAAGGGTCTTACCTTTGAAAGGGATATTAAGCAATTTTATCTTGGAAGATACATCCGCCGACCAAGACTTTAGCCAGAGCGCTCTGGCGCCACAATTGCAAACCCTGAATTTTTCGCCGCTAATCTTGCTAACTGCAAAGCGGCATCTAAAATAAAGGAATTAGCTAAGTTAAGTGCGTGAATTCTGTCCATGACCTCCTCATATGGAGTCTCCTTACTGAGCAACTTTTCCAGTTCTTCGAACCAGAAACACGCTGCTGTAGTGACAGGAATAATGCACGAAATTGGTTGAAGGAGGTAACCTTGCTGTACAAAAATCTTTTTAAGCAAACCCTCCAATTTTTTATCCATAGGATCTTTGAAAGCACAATTGTCCTCAATGGGAATAGTCGTGCGTTTGGCTAGTGTAGAAACCGCCCCCTCGACCTTAGGGACTGTTTGCCATGTGTCTTTTCTGGGGTCGACCATGGGGAACAATTTCTTAAATATAGAAGGAGGGACAAAAGGTATGCCTGGCTTCTCCCACTCCTTATTCACTATGTCCGCCACCCTCTTAGGTATCGGAAAGGCATCAGGGTGCACCGGGACCTCTAGGAGTCTGTCCATCTTGCACAATTTTTCTGGGATGACCAAATTGTCACAATCATCCAGAGTAGATAGCACCTCCTTAAGTAATGCGCGGAGATGCTCTAATTTAAATTTAAATGTCACAACATCAGGTTCTGCCTGCTGAGAAATTCTTCCTGTATCAGAAATTTCTCCATCTGACAAACCCTCCCTCACTGCCACTTCAGACTGGTGTGAGGGTATGACAGATAAATTATCATCAGCGCCCTCCTGCTCTACAGTGTTTAAAACTGAGCAATCACGCTTTCTCTGAAATGCTGGCATTTTGGATAAAATATTAGCTATGGAGTTATCCATTACTGCCGTCAATTGTTGCATAGTAACAAGCATTGGCGCGCTAGAAGTACTAGGGGTCGCCTGCGCGGGCATAACTGGTATAGACACAGAAGGAGAGGATGCAGAACTATCCCTACTTCCTTCATTTGAGGAATCATCCTGGGCAACCTTACTAAATGTGACAGTACTGTCCTTACTTTGTTTGGACGCCATGGCACAATTATCACATACATTTGAAGGGGGAACCACCTTGGCCTCCATACATACAGAACATGATCTATCTGAAGGTACAGACATGTTAGACAGGCTTAAATTGGTTCATAAAGCACAAAAACCGTTTTTAAACAAAACCGTTACTGTCTCTTTAAATGTTAAACAGAGCACACTTTATTACTGAATATGTGAAAAACTATGAAGGAATTATCCAATCTTTACCAAATTTTCACCACAGTGTCTTAATGCATTCAAAGTATTGCACCCCAATTTTCAAGCTTTTAACCCTTAAAATGCGGAAACCGGAGCCGTTTGCAATTTTAACCCCACTACAGTCCCAGCCACAGCGTTTGTTGCGACTTCACCTATCCCAGGGGGTATACGATACCAATTCAAGCCTTCCAGAAACGTTTTCAGTGGATACCAGACCCTCTCACGTGCAGCTGTATGCACTGCACTCAAAAGAAACTGAGCAATAATGGCGCGAAAATGAGGCTCTGCCTACTACAGTGAAAGGCCCTTCCTGACTGGGAAGGTGTCTTAACTAGTGCCTGGCGTTAAAAACGTTCCCCAAATAATAAAAAGTGTGAAATCCACTTCAAACTGTAAATAATACTTAAATAAGCAATCGATTTAGCCCTTAAGAGTGTCCACCAGTTAATAGCCCATAATAAGCCCTTTATTCTTTTTGAGTCTAAGAAAATGGCTTACCGATCCCCATGAGGGAAAATGACAGCCTTCCAGCATTACACAGTCTTGTTAGATAAACGGCTAGTCATACCTTGAGCAGAAACTGTTCCCCCCAACTGAAGTTCTCTGGGCTCAACAGTCCTGCGTGGGAACAGCAATTGATTTTAGCTACTACTGCTAAAATCATACTCCTCTTTTAAACAGAACTCTTCATCTCTTTCTGTTTCAGAGTAAATAGCACAACCAGTACTATTTCAAAATAACAAACTTTTGATAGAAGAATAAAAAACTACAACTAAACACCACATACTCTTCACCATCTCCGTTGAGATGCTACTTGTTCAGAGCGGCAAAGAGAATGACTGGGGGGCGGAGCCTGAGGAGGGGCTATATGGACAGCTTTTGCTGTGCTCTTTGCCATTTCCTGTTGGGGAAGAGAATATTCCCACAAGTAATGGATGACACCGTGGACCGGACACACCAATGTTGGAGAAATGTGACACGTAATTACGCTATTCAAAATTCATATATAAACCCATATATAAAGAGATGAAGGTAATACAATTATGATTTCCCATTGTTCTCTCCTCCAAGTATTGTTGATTGTTTTGAGAAGAAATTTAAAGTAAATAAGCAAGTATATGTCCACAATGGATAAAGTACCTACAAGCTCAATCCATTTGATTATGTTGTGGCTTCAAACTATTTCAAATACACAAATAAACCTTAAAAAAACAATATCATAGTATACTGTCCCTTTAACCTTGAGATGCTGCTTAAATGTAAGTGTTTGTTAAGGCTTCCAGGGAGTTACGTTGCTTTTTTAGTCAGTGCAAGGGTTGCTGCGCCTGCAATATGTGGCGAGATGAGAATGGAGTAGATTTTCTGAATTCTGCAAGAGTAAGTCCTTACGCTGTATATTGGATACCAAATTGCGCGTCTGTTCTATGTTAGTCTATGGTTAAAAAACAATACGTCCAAAGGGTGAAATATATGCGCGTAACTTGTATGCTACGCCGTATATGTAATACCTAAATCGCGTAAATTCTGGTGGCGGAGGATTTTGCGGGCGACGCTGCATATGTAATGGAGGCCCAGAAAAGGAGATTCACAAGAAAGAGCAGATAGCTCAGAAACTCTTCTAGCAGAAGAGATGGCCAAAAGGAACAACACTTTCCAAGAAAGTAGTTTAATGTCCAAAGAGTGCATAGGCTCAAATGGAGGAGCTTGTAACGCCCTCAAAACCAAATTAAGACTCCAAGGAGGAGAAATTGATTTAATGACAGGCTTAATACGAACTAAAGCCTGTACAAAACCGTGAATATCAGGAAGATTAGCAATCTTTCTGTGAAATAAAACAGAAAGAGCAGAGATTTGTCCCTTCAAGGAACTTGCAGACAAACCCCTATCCAAACCATCCTGAAGAAACGGTAAAATTCTAGGAATTCTAAAAGAATGCCAAGAGAATTTATATGAAGAACACCATGAAATGTAAGTCTTCCAAACTCGATAATAAATCTTTCTAGAGACAGATTTACAAGCTTGTAACATAGTATTAATCACTAAGTCAGAGAAACCTCTATGACTTAGCACTAAGCGTTCAATTTCCATACCTTCAAATTTAATGATTTGAGATCCTGATGGAAAAAAACGGACCTTGAGACAGTAGATCCGGCCTTAACGGAAGTGGCCAAGGTTGCAACTGGACATCCAAACAAGATCCGCATACCAAAAGCTGTGGGGCCATGCTGGAGCCACCAGCAACACAAACAATTGTTCCATGATGATTTTGGAGATCACTCTTGGAAGAAGAACTAGAGGCGGGAAAATATAAGCAGGTTGATAACACCAAGGAAGTGTCAGCGCATCCACTGCTTCCGCCTGAAAATCCCTGGACCTGGACAGGTATCTGGGAAGTTTCTTGTTTAGATGAGAGGCCATCAGATCTATCTCTGGAAGACCCCACATCTGAACAATCTGAGAAAACACATCTGGATGGAGGGACCACTCCACCGGATGTAGAGTCTGACGGCTGAGATAATCCGCCTCGCAATTGTCTACACCTGGGATATGAACCGCAGAAATTAGACAGGAGCTGGATTCCGCCCAATCAAGTATCCGAGATACTTCTTTCATAGCTAGGGGACTGTGAGTCCCACCTTGATGATTGACATATGCCACTGTTGTGATATTGTCTGTCTGAAAACAAATGAACGGTTCTCTCGTCAACAGAGGCCAAAATTGAAGAGCTCTGAGAATTGCACGGAGTTCTAAAATATTGATTGGTAATCTTGCCTCTTAAGATTTCCAAACCCCTTGTGCTGTCAAAGATCCCCAGACAGCTCCCCAACCTGAAAGACTTGCATCTGTTGTGATCACAGTCCAGGTTGGCCAAACAACAGAGGCCCCTTGAACTAAACGCTGGTGATTTAACCACCACGTCAGAGAGTGTCGAACATTGGGATTTAAGGATATTAATTGTGATATCTTTGTATAATCCCGGCACCATTGATTCAGCATACAAAGCTGGAGAGGTCTCATGTTAAAACGAGCAAAGGGAATCGCGTCCGATGCTGCAGTCATGAGACCTAAAACTTTCATGCACATAGCCACTGAAGGGAATGACTGGGACTGAAGGTGCCGACAGGCTGCAACCAATTTAAACGTCTCTTGTCTGTTATGTCAGAGTCATGGACACAATCTATCTGGAAGCCTAAAAAGGTAACCCTTGTCTGAGGAATCAAGAAACATTTTGGTAAATTGATCCTCCAACCATGTTTCCAAAGAAACAACACTAGTTGATTTGTGTGAGATTCTGCAGAACGTAAAGACTGAGCTAGTACCAAGATATCGTCCAAATAAGGGAACATCTCAATACCCTGCTCTCTGATTACAGAGAGTAGGGCACCGAGAACCTTTGAAAAGATTCTTGGAGCTGTTGCTAGGCCAAATGGAAGAGCAAAAAATTGGTAATACTTGTCTAGAAAAGAGAATCTCAGGAACTGATAATGTTCTGGATGAATCGGAATATGAAGGTATGCATCCTGCAAGTCTATTGTGGACATATAATGTCCTTGCTGAACAAAAAGCAGAATAGTCCTTATAGTCACCATCTTGAAAGTTGGTACTCTTACATAACGATTCAAAATTTTCAGATCCAGAACTGGTCTGAATGAATTTTCCTTCTTTGAGACAATGAATAGATTTGAATGAAACCCCAGACCTTGTTCCTGAAAAGGAACTGGCATAATTACCCCTGAAACCTCCAGGTCTGAAACACACTTCAGGAAAGCCTGAGCTTTTACTGGATTTACTGGGATGCGTGAGAGAAAAAATCTTCTTACAGGAGGTCTTACTCTGAATCCTATTCAGTACCCCTGAGAGACAATGTTCTGAATCCATTGATTTTGGACAGAATTTATCCAAACATCCTTGAAAAACCTTAATCTGCCCCCTACCAGCTGAGCTGGAATGAGGGCCGCACCTTCATGCGGACTTAGGGGCTGACTTTGGTTTCTTAAAAGGCTTGGATTTATTCCAATTTGAGGAAGGCTTCCAATTGGAAACAGATTCCTTGGGGGAAGGATTAGGTTTTTGTTCCTTATTTTGACGAAAGGAACGAAAATGATTAGTGGCCATAGATTTATCCTAAGGCAAAAAAAATCCCTTCCCCCCAGTAACAGTTGAAATAATAGATTCCAACTGAGAACCAAATAAATTATTACCTTGGAAAGAAAGAGATAGTAATCTAGACTTAGATGTCATATCAGCACTCCAAGATATAAGCCACAAAGCTCTTCTAGCTAAAATAGCTAAAGACATGGATCTAACATCAATTTTGATAATATAAAAAATAGCATCACAAATAAAATGATTAGCATGTTGCAGTAAGCGAACAATGCTAGATAAGTCAGAATCCATTCCTTAGAAATCATATCAGAAATAGCATCAGGAATAGGAAGAACCTCTGGAGTAACCACAGGAGGTTTAAAAACAGAATTTAAACGTTTACTAGTTTTAATATCAAGAGGACTAGCTTCCTCAATATCCAAAGTAATTAACACTTCTTTTAACAAAGAACGAATATACTCCGTTTTAAATAAATAAGTAGATTTGTCAGTGTCAATATCTGAGGAAGGATCTTCTGAATCAGATAGATCCTCATCAGAGGTGGATAATTCATTATGTTGTCGGTCATTTGAAATTTCATCAACTTTATGAGAAGTTTTTAAAGACCTTTTACGTTTATTAGAAGGCGGAAATGCAGACAAAGCCTTCTGAATAGAATCAGTAACAAATTCTTTAAAATTCATAGGTATATCATGTACATTAGAAGTTGAAGGAACTGCAACCGGCAATGTACTATTACTGATGGACACATTATCTGCATGTAAAAGTTTATCATGACAACTAATACAAATGACAGAGATATAATCTCCACAATTTTACAACAAATGCACTTAGCTTTGGTAGAACCAATGTCAGGCAGCAAAGTTCCAACAGATACTTCTGAGACAGGATCAGATTGAGACATTTTGCAAAATGTAAAAGAAAAAACAACATATAAAGCAAAATTATCAATTTCCTTATATGACAGTTTCAGGAATGGGAAAAAATGCAAATAGCATAGCCCTCTGACATAGAAAAAGGCAAGAGGCAAAAAGCAATGGGGTAATAAATAATGAAAAAAATTTGGCACCAAGTATGACGCACAACGTAACTGAAAATTTTTTGGCGCCAACCATGTCCGGAAATGACACACTTGCGTCACTAACGACGCAACCCTGTGTGAAGAACTCGGCGTCAACTACGACACCGGAAGTGACGAACTTGCGTCAACGGAAGTGCATTTCGCGGCAAAAAATTTTCGAGCCAAGAATGACACAATAAAGTGTAGCATTTGGCGCACCCGCAAGCCTAATCCAGCCCGCAATTTGAAACAAAGTAGTCAATTGAAAAAAGAAAAAAAAAGACTAAACCCCAGGTAAGAAAAATATTTCTTAATATTTACTTTCCCCAAATATGAAACTGACAATCTGCAAAAGGAAATACGTGAACCTGACTCATGGCAAATATAAGTACAATACATATATTTAGAACTTTATATTAATGTATAAAGTGCCAAACCATAGCTGAGGTGTCTTAAGTAATAAAAACATACTTACCGAAAGACACCCATCCACATATAGCAGATAGCCAAACCAGTACTGAAACAGTTATCAGTAGAGGTAATGGTACATCAGAGTATATAGTCGATCTGAAAAGGGAGGTAGGACATGAATGTCTACGACCGATAACAGAGAACCTATGAAATAGATCTCCCGTGAGGAAAACCATTGCATTCAATAGGTGATACTCCCTTCACATCCCTCTGACATTCGCTGTACTCTGAGAGGAAAACCGGGCTCCAACCTGCTGCGGAGCGCATATCAACGTAGAAATCTTAGCACAAACTTACTTCACCACCTCCATAGGAGGCAAAGTTTGTAAAAACTGAATTGTGGGTGTGGTGAGGGGTGTATTTATAGGCATTTTGAGGTTTGGGAAACTTTGCCCCTGCTGGTAGGATTGTATATCCCATACGTCACTAGCTCATGGACTCTTGCCAATTACATGAAAGAAATATAGATTTAACATGCATAATTGTTGCTCTTTCATATGCACAACAGAAAATGGTTGAGTACCATATTCCTTTAACTAGTGTCTTTGCATCCCATGGGGCTGCTACAGACTTAATTTACTAAGATGAATTGAAAGTGGCGTTGGCCATTGGAATCATATAAATATGTTAGTCCATAGTAAATATAACATAAAACAATTAGGGTACAGAGGCAAATAAAACCGATATAAAGACGGACAGTTTCTAAATGAATATGTTGCTACAATAATCACTCAAATACTACAAGAATTTAACAATGTGTAGAGGGACTAAATTAGGGAAAATTATGTTTATAAAATGAATATAACCATGAAACCCTATGTAATTTACCCATTAGGGTTTTACCCAAGGGGTCCTTTACATATGTATAATGCAGATTCCTATACCTAGGAAGTTAGCAGAGGGCACAAATGAAGCTGATTGTTAATAATAAATGAAAAAAACAAAAGTAAAAAAAGTTTAAAATAAAGATCTAGAAAGGGTTCAAATACAGAATTATATATAAAGCAAATATAATATATATATACTGTATGTAAAGTAACAAAATATGAAAAGGGATAATGAATAGAATATAAAATGAAATCAATGTAACTGTGATAAAAAGTCCTTGCGTCAGCTCTTCTTCTAGCGGATTGGGCTTGAAAGAAGGATCTAAAAGGAATATATTCCCACTTTACATACTGTATGTGTTTAACCCCATTTGCGCAGTTACACACATAGACTTGCAATAGTACTAAATTACTTTTTAATAATTGAGGAAGATGAGTTATTATTTTTAATTCCTGTGGTAAATGTAAATGCACTTATATACCTATAAATCTGTAGACAGACATATAAAAGGATATGAAACAGTCTGTTTCATTGTTGTAATAAAATGCACTAAACAGTGACTTATACTTAATAAAAATCATTATAATATATTATTCATCATTTTAAAATTATTTTTACTTTTATTTATTTGTAATAACTTCATTTGTGCAGGTTCAATTGATTACTGTCACAGCCCCACAAGGGGGCTGTGGTCTCTACAGAAAGTCAACTTCTTGTCCATGCTCAAAAGAGGCAGACTGCAACATAAGTTCTCAGCGTGACTGCTCAATTATATAGCTATGGGCAGGGGCAGCACTGAGAATTTCTAACAGCTCATTTTGCATGAAAACAAGTATGTTGTTTGCTGTCTTTTTAACACAAGCTTTCTTTTTTATTTATTTTTTTGCTTACTTTGATTTAACACTAATTTTTGTTTCTATTAAAGGAGCACTGTTTGATATCCCTTTAAGCTTTCTAAAGCCACCTCAAATCCTCTCCAGTAGGAGAGGAAGTCCCATAATAAGCACCCAAATATATATTCATAATATCTTCCCCAATAAAACCTTATTCACCTTTTATTACACTCTCCACCCACCAAGTTTACATCCAACATAAGGATTGTGTTTCTGATAAATGTATTAGCGTTAATGGAGTGGTACAGGGATGTGGAGTAAAATGGAGGCTCTCGGAAATAATACCTTGCTGCTCACATTTTTTAGTGTCATAACCACATGGAACAGGGTTTATAGGGGTCCTGCATGAAAAAGCAGGGTCACATCTCTAAACAGGTATACGATATTACAGACAGACATCTGTCTAGGGATAGGCAAGGTGTCCGTGACTAGCCCTTGCAGTGTCCGCCACAACCTTAGTATATCTTTTCTTTCTGAGTAAATAATAGGAAGGAAAAAAATATGTAGTGTGAATAAAGTAAGTGGTTTGTCAAGAGACTGCTAGCAATATTGGGTGATAAGTTATGGAATAAATAAAGCCTGAGTAAAATACTGGATGTGTATCTGCATCTGTATAATAACACCCAACTCTATACAAAGACACAGTAGTGACACTGGCACATGCATATAGCCAGACAAGGACTGGTTATAGGGTCAGTGGTATCTGCATCAGTATAATAACACCCAGCACTATATATAATGACACAGTAGTGACACTGGCTCATGGGTATAGCCAGAGGAGGGCTGGTTATAGAATCAGTGGTATCTGCATCAGTATAATAACACCCAGCACTATATAATGACACAGTAGTGACACTGGCACATGGGTATAGCCAGAGGAGGGTTGGTTATAGTATCAGTGGTATCTGCATCAGTATAATAATACCAAGCACTATATAATGACACAGTAGTGACACTGGAACATGGTATAGCCAGAGGAGGGTTGGTTATAGGATCAGTGGTATCTGCATTAGTATAATAACACCCAGAACTATATAATGACACAGTAGTGACACTGGAACATGGTATAGCCAGAGGAGGGTTGGTTATAGGATCAGTGGTATCTGCATCAGTATAATAACACCCAGCACTATACAAAGACAAAGTAGTGACACTGGCTCATGCGTATAGCCAGACAAGGGCTGGTTATAGGATCAGTGGTATCTGCATCAGTATAATAACACCAAACACTATATATAATGACACAATAGTGACACTGGCTCATGGGTATAGCCAGAGGAGGGCTGGTTATAGGATCAGTGGTATCTGTATCAGTATAACACCCAGCGCTATACAAAGACACAGTAGTTACAGTGGCTCATGGGTATAGCCAGAGGACGGTTGGTTATAGGATCAGTGGTATCTGCATTAGTATAATAACACCCAGCACTATATAATGACACAGTAGTGACACTGGAACACGGTATAGCCAGAGGAGGGTTGGTTATAGGATCAGTGCTATCTGCATCAGTATAACAACACCCAGCACTATACAAAGACAAAGTAGTGACACTGGCTCATGCGTATAGCCAGACAAGGGCTGGTTATAGGATCAGTGGTATCTGCATCAGTATAATAACACCAAACACTATATATAATGACACAGTAGTGACACTGGCTCATGGGTATAGCCAGAGGAGGGCTGGTTATAGGATCAGTGGTATCTGTATCAGTATAACACCCAGCGCTATACAAAGACACAGTAGTTACAGTGGCTCATGGGTATAGCCAGAGGAGTGCTGGTTATAGGGTCAGTGGTATCTGCATCAGTATAATAACATCCAGCGCTATATGACACAGTAGTGACACTGGCACATGGGTATAGCCAGAGGAGGGCTGGTTTTAGTATCAGTGGTATCTGCATCAGTATAATAACACCCAGCACTATATAATGACACAGTAGTAACACTGGCTCATGGGTATAGCCAGAGGAGGGCTGGTTATAGGATCAGTGGTATCTGCATTAGTATAATAACACCAAGCGCTATATAATGACACAGTAGTGACACTGGCACATGGGTATAGCCAGAGGAGGGCTGGTTATAGGATCAGTGGTATCTGCATCAGTATAATAACACCCAGCACTATATAATGACACAGTAGTAACACTGGCACATGGGTATAGCCAGACAAGGGCTGGTTAAAGGGTCAGTGGTATCTGTATTAGTATAATAACACCCAGCACTATATAATGACACAGTAGTGACACTGGCACATGGGTATAGCCAGACAAGGGCTGGTTAAAGGGTCAGTGGTATCTGTATTAGTATAATAACACCCAGCACTATATAATGACACAGTAGTAACACTGGCTCATGGGTATAGCCAGAGGAGGGCTGGTTATAGGATCAGTGGTATCTGCATCAGTATAATAACACCCAGCACATATAATGACACAGTAGTGACACTGGCACATGGGTATAGCCAGACAAGGGCTGGTTAAAGGGTCAGTGGTATCTGTATTAGTATAATAACACCCAGCACTATATAATGACACAGTAGTGACACTGGCACATGGGTATAGCCAGACAAGGGCTGGTTAAAGGGTCAGTGGTATCTGTATTAGTATAATAACACCCAGCACTATATAATGACACAGTAGTGACACTGGCACATGGGTATAGCCAGACAAGGGCTGGTTAAAGGGTCAGTGGTATCTGTATTAGTATAATAACACCCAGCACTATATAATGACACAGTAGTAACACTGGCTCATGGGTATAGCCAGAGGAGGGCTGGTTATAGGGTCAGTGGTATCTGCATCAGTATAATAACACCTAGCACTATACAAAGACACAGTAGTGACACTGACTCATGGGTATAGCCAGAGGAGGGCTGGTTATAGGATCAGTGGTATCTGCATCAGTATAATAACACCCAGCACTATATAATGACACAGTAGTAACACTGGCACATGGGTATAGCCAGAGGAGGGCTGGTTATAGGGTCAGTGGTATCTGCATCAGTATAATAACACCCAGCACTATATAATGACACAGTAGTGACACTGGCTCATGGTTATAGCCAGAGGAGGGCTGGTTATAGGGTCAGTCGTATCTGCATCAGTATAATAACACCCAGCGCTATATAATGACACAGTAGTGACACTGGCACATGGGTATAGCCAGAGGAGGGCTGGTTATAGGATCAGTGGTATCTGCATCAGTATAATAACACCCAGCGCTATATAATGACACAGTAGTGACACTGGCACATGGGTATAGCCAGAGGAGGGCTGGTTATAGGATCAGTCGTATCTGCATCAGTATAATAACACCCAGCGCTATATAATGACACAGTAGTGACACTGGCACATGGGTATAGCCAGAGGAGGGCTGGTTATAGGATCAGTCGTATCTGCATCAGTATAATAACACCCAGCGCTATATAATGACACAGTAGTGACACTGGCACATGGGTATAGCCAGAGGAGGGCTGGTTATAGGATCAGTGGTATCTGCATCAGTATAATAACACCAAGCACTATATAATGACACAGTAGTGACACTGGCACATGGGTATAGCCAGAGGAGGGCTGGTTATAGGATCAGTGGTATCTGCATCAGTATAATAACACCCAGCGCTATATAATGACACAGTAGTGACACTGGCACATGGGTATAGCCAGAGGAGGGCTGGTTATAGGGTCAGTGGCTTCTGCATCAGTATAATAACACCCAGTACTATACAAAGACACAGTAGTAACACTGGCACATGGGTATAGCCAGAGGAGGGCTGGTTATAGGGTCAGTGGTATCTGCATCAGTATAATAACACCCAGCACTATATAATGACACAGTAGTGACACTGGCACATGGGTATAGCCAGACAAGGGCTGGTTAAAGGGTCAGTGGTATCTGTATTAGTATAATAACACCCAGCACTATATAATGATACAGTAGTAACACTGGCACATGGGTATAGCCAGAGGAGGGCTGGTTATAGGATCAGTCGTATCTGCATCAGTATAATAACACCAAGAACTATATAATAATGTTTTTAATTTCAAATGTACCTTGGTGTCCTTCACTAAGGTCTGTACTTTGGAAAATGTCTGCCACAGCCTTTGTCTGTGCCTATCCCTGCATCTGTCCTTATTACACTATTGAGATAGCTCCCTGCTGATTATGTCCTTTTAAGAAGCCATGTTCCTGTCTAACTATAGAGCTGTTGGAATCGTTATCAACCACAAACATGCGGTTTAAACAGCTTTTACATAGCCTTTTAAAAAATATATATATATTTTAACAGATCACAATGTTTCCATTATATATTTACTTAAAGGGTCATATAACCCTATTTTGTTTGTTCAGGATTCAGATAAAACATTCCATTTTGAACAACTTTCCAATTTACCTTTATGTTCGTATTTGCTTTGTTCTTTTGATATCCTTTGTTAAAAACTATACCTAAGTATGCTCAGGAGCAGCAATGCTTTACTGGGAGCTAGCTGCTAATTGGCGAGTGCACATTTATGCCTCTTTTTATTGGCTTGCCTGATGTGTTCTGTGAACTCCCAGTAGTGCGTTGCTGATTCTTTAACAAACAATACCAAGAAAACAAAGAAAATTTAATCATAGAAGCAACTGTGAAAGTTGTTTAGAATTGTATGCTCTATCTAAACCATGAAAGAAAAATCTTTGGATTTCAAATACCTTTAAGGTGATGGTAAGCGACTCTCAACACATCTCTTGAATAGGTTTCTCATGTTATGGAGTAAATAAAAAAAAAATGTCATAAATCAACGAACAGCAACGTGATAAAGAAAGTGGTGCTTATACGATCTCTAATAACCAGTCAACTGCACACACAAATAGCGCTGTTTATTTATTACGCCTAATAGCTTTTAGTGAGAAATCTCTAGAGTGATTTATCCATGGTAACCTCATGCATTACTCACTGGATATCTGACTAATAATATATGCTTTATACAAATATAGTTATGGCAAATTCCTTTCCAGTAAAGGGTTTTATACATCAGATATAAATGAAGAGTAAATCTGTACAGGGACACATGCTGTACGCTGGGCAGCGTTTCTATCATTTTCTAATGTTGTCGCTGTTAAAAGCATAAGGTATTAGAATTGATTTAATCAGCAAAGTGTTCTGTTTGCAGGTAGGAACAGCAGATAAATGTGGTAAAAGTAGGACAATGAATTAAACATGTGAAAATGTGTTTTAGCTATTTTCTTAAAAGGGCAGGGCATATCCTTGCTCCAGAGAAGTCAAATTAATCCAATTTAACACCGTCATTTTAACATTAATAATGCCATCTAACAGAAAAAGTAAATTTATGCTTACCTGATAAATTGATTTCTTCTATGATACGAAGAGTCCACGGATTCATCCTTTACTTGTGGGATATTATCCTCCCTGCTAACAGGAAGTGGCAAAGAGCACCACAGCAGAGCTGTCTATATAGATCCTCCCTTGACTCTACCCCCCAGTCATTCGACCGAAGGTATAGGAAGATAAAGTAGAAACTACAAGGTGCAGAGGTGACTGAAGTTTTAAATCAAAAAATATAATCTGTCTTAAATAGACAGGGCGGGCCGTGGACTCGTCGTATCATAGAAGAAATCAATTTATCAGGTAAGCATAAATTTAATTTTCTTCTATAAGATACGACAAGTCAACGGATTCATCCTTTATTTGTGGGATACAATACCAAAGCTACAGGACACGGATGAACGGGAGGGACAAGACAGATACCTAAAAAATAGCCTCAGAAGAAGCAAAAGTATCAAAATTTGGAAAAGGTATGAAGGGAAGACCAAGTCGCAGCCTTACAAATCTGTTCAACAGAAGCATCATTTTTAAAAGCCCCTGTGGAAGCCACCGCTAGTAGAATGAGCCGTAATCCTTTCAGGAGGCTGCTGTCCAGCAGTCTCATATGCCAAACGGATGATGCTTTTTAGGCAAAAAGAAAGAGAGGTAGCCGTAGTTTTTGACCTCTACGTTTTCCAGAATAGATAACAAACAGAGAAGATGTTTGACGGAAATCCTTGGTCGCCTGCAAGTAAAACTTCAGAGCACGGACCACGTCCAAGTTATGTAACAGACGCTCCTTATTAGAAGAAGGGTTAGGACACAGGGAAGGAACAACAATTTCCTGATAAATATTCTTATTAGAAACAACCTTAGGAAGGAATCCAGGTTTGGTACGCAAAACCACCTTATCAGAATGAAATATAAGATAAGGCGAGTCGCATTGTAATGAAGATAGCTCAGAAACTCTTCGAGCAGAAGAGATAGCAACTAAAAATAGAACTTTCCAAGATAGAAGTTTAATATCTATAGAATGCATATGTTCAAACGGAACCCCTTGAAGAACTTTAAGAACTAAATTCAAACTCCATGGCGGAGCAACAGGTTTAAACACAGGCTTAATTCTAACCAAAGCCTGACAAAACGACTGAACGTCTGGGACATCTGCCAGACACTTGTGTAGTAAGATTGACAAAGCAGAAATCTGTCCCTTTAAGGAACTAGCTGACAACCCCATCTCCAATCCTTCTTGGAGAAAGGACAAAATCCTAGGAATCCTGATCTTACTCCATGAGTAGCCTTTGGATTCGCACGAATAAAGATATTTACGCCATATCTTATGATAAATCTTCCTAGTGACAGGCTTTCGAGCCTGAATCAAGGTATCTATGACCGACTCCCCGAATCCCCGCTTAGATAAAATCAAGCGTTCAATCTCCAGGCAGTCAGCCGTAGAGAAACTAGATTTGGATGCTGGAAAGGACCCTGAATGAGAAGGTCCTGTCTCAGTGGCAGTTTCCACGGTGGCAGAGATGAAATTTCCACCAGATCTGCATACCAAGTCCTGCGTGGCCACGCAGGTGCTATCAAAATTACTGAAGCCCTCTCCTGTTTGATTCTGGCAATCAGACGAGGAAGGAGAGGAAAAGGAGGAAACACATAAGCCAGGTTGAACGACCACTGTACTGCTAGAGCATCTATCAGTATTGCTTGAGGATCCCTTGATCTGGACCCGTAACAAGGCAGTTTGGCATTCTGACGATATGCCATCAGATCCAATTCTGGTGTGCCCCATTGATGAATCAATTGTGCAAACACCTTCGGATGGAGCTCCCACTCCCCCGGATGAAAAGTCTGACGACTTAGAAAATCCGCTTCCCAGTTCTCCACTCCTGGGATATATATTGCTGATAGATGGCAAGAGTGAGTCTCTGCCCATCAAATTATTTTGGAAACCTCTATCATCGCTAGAGAACTCTTTGTTCCCCCTTGATGATTGATATATGCCACAGTCGTGATATTGCCCGACTGGAATCTTATGAATTTGGCCGAAGCCAGCTGAGGCCACGCTTGAAGCGCGTTGAATATCGCTCTCAGCTCCAGAATATTGATTGGTAGTAGGGACTCCTCCTGAGTCCACACACCCTGAGCCTTCAGGGAATTCCAGACTGCACCCCAGTCCAAGAGGCTGGCGTCCGTCGTCACTATGACCCATTCTGACCTGCGGAAGCACATTCCCTGGGACAGATGATCCTGTGACAACCACCAATGAAGAGAGTCTCTGGTCTCTAGATCCAGATTGATCCACGGAGATAAATCCGCATAATCCCCATCCCACTGTCTGAGCATGCACAGCTGCAGTGGTCTGAGATGTAAGCGAGCCAACCTCCATACACTGCGCCACTGTCGGCCGAGGAATGGAATGAAGTGCTCGGCAAGTGGTTAAGATCTTTGATTTTCTGACCTCCGTCAGAAAAATCTTCATGTCTACCGAGTCTATCAGGGTTCCTAGGAATGGAACTCTTGTTAGAGGAACAAGTGAACTCTTTTTTATGTTCACCTTCCACCCGTGAGATCTTAGAAAAGCCAACACGATGTCCATGTGAGATTTGGCTAAATGGTAAGTTGACGCCTGAATCAAGATATCGTCCAGATAGGGAGCCACTGCTATGCCCCGCTGTCTTAGCACCGCCAGAAGGGACCCTAGCACCTTTGTGAAAAATCTGAAGCTGTGGCCAATCCGAAAGTAAGGGCCACAAACTGGTAATGTTTGTCCAGGAAGGCGAACCTGAGGAACTGGTGATGATCTTTGTGGATAGGAATGTTAAGATACGCATCCTTCAAATCCACGGTGGTCATATATTGACCCTCCTGGATCATTGGTAAAATTGTTCGAATGGTCTCCATCTTGAAGGATGGGACTCTGAGAAATTTGTTTAGAATCTTGAGATCTAAAATCGGTCTGAAGATTCCCTCTTTTTTGGGAACCACGAACAGATTGGTGTAAAACCCCTGCCCCTGTTCTACTTTTGGAACTGGGCAGATTACTCCCATGGTATATAGGTCTTCTACACAGCGTAAGAACGCCTCTCTTTTTGTCTGGTTTACAGACAAACGTGAAAGAAGAAATCTCCCCCTTGGGAGAAAATCATTGAACTCTAGTCGATACCCCTGGGTCACGATTTCTAATACCCAGGAATCCTGAACATCTCTTGCCCAAGCCTGAGCGAAGAGAGAAAGTCTGCCCCCTACCAGATCCGGTCCCGGATAGGGGGCCGCCCCTTCATGCTGTCTTGATAGCAGCAGCGGGCTTCTTGGCCTGTTTACCTTTATTCCAGGTCTGGTTAGGTCTCCAGACTGACTTGGATTGAGCAAAATTCCCCTCCTGCTTTGTGGCAGGGGAAGAGGTAGAGGGACCACCTTTGAAGTTTCGAAAGGAACGAAAATTATTAGCCCTCATTCTATTTGTCTTATCCTGAGGAAGGGCATGGCCTTTTCCTCCAGTGATGTCAGAAATGATCTCCTTCAGTTCAGGCCCGGATAGGGTCTTACCTTTACCTTTGAAAGGAATAGCTAAAAGCTTAGATTTAGATGACACATCAGCAGACCAGGACTTAAGTCATAACGCTCTACGCGCTAAAATGGCAAAACCTGAATTCTTGCTAATTTAGCCAGTTGAAAAGCGGCATCTGTAATAAAAGAATTAGCTAGATTGAGAGCCTTAATTCTATCTAAAATATCATCTAATGGGGTCTCAACCTTAAGAGACTCCTCTAGAGCCTCAAACCAAAAAGCAGCTGCAGTAGTTACAGGAACAATGCACGCTATAGGTTGTAGAAGGTAACCCTGATGAATAAACAATTTCTTTAAAAGACCCTCTAATTTTTTATCCATAGGATCTTTGAAAGCACAACTGTCCTCAATAGGTATAGTTGTACGCTTAGCCAGGGTAGAAATAGCTCCCTCCACCTTAGGGACCGTCTGCCAGGAATCCCGAATGGTGTCAGATATGGGAAACATTTTCTTAAACGTAGGAGGGGGAGAGAACGGAATGCCTGGTCCATCCCATTCCTTAGTAACAATGTCCGAAATCCTCTTAGGGACTGGAAAAACATTAGTGTAAGAAGGGACCTCTAGATATCTATCCATTTTACACAATTTCTCTGGTGGAATAACAATAGGGTCACAATCATCCAGAGTCGCTAAAACCTCCCTGAGCAACAAGCGGAGGTGTTAAAGCTTAAACCTAAAGGCCGTCATATCTGAGTCTGTTTGAGGAAACGGCTTTCCTGAATCAGAAAGCTCTCCCTCAGACAGCAATTCAGAACATTGCGAGGGTACATCGGAGATGGCCAATAAGGCGTCAGAGGGCTCAGCATTTACTCTAACATCGGACCTACTGCGCTTCCCCTGCAAACAAGGCAGTTTAGATAATACCTTTAGTGAGGGTAGTAGACATAACTGCGGCCATATCTTGCCGGGTGAAAGAATAAGACGCACTAGAAGTACTTGGCGTCGCTTAGACAGGCGTGAAAGGTTGTGACACTTGGGGAGAAGTAAATGGCAAAACCTGATTCTCTTCTGACTGAGAATCATCCTGAGACATACTTTTATCAGCTAAAATATGTTCTTTGCAATGTAAGGCCCTTTCAGTACATGAGGGACACATTTTAAGTGGGGGTTCCACAATGGCTTCTAAACACATGAAACATTGGCTTTCCTCAATGTCAGACATGTTAAACAGGCTAGTAATGACCACAAACAGGCTTGAAAACACTTTATTTAGTGAAAAAATTATCTGAAAAAACGGTACTACGCCTTTAAGAGAAAAAAAGCATACAATTTTTCCAAAACTGCTTTAAAACAATAAAATGATCTCAATTTTGTGATAAAAGCATCCCAACAGTTCAGCTAAGTTTGTCCCACAAGGAAAGGAATACTTAACCCTTAGCAGAAAAACGTTGTGCTATAAAAACACCCCCTGCACCTCGCCACAGCCCTGCTGTGGCGCCTACCTGCCCTCAGGGGTCTGCACAACCCGATTAAACCTTCGATTTGGCCCAATACTGTTCTAAAAGGCCCACCGGAGTTGGAACTTGCTGCTTGCCTGTGAAAAACAAACTGCGCAACTGAGGCGCGAAAATAGGCCCCGCCCATCTCACTCAATGTCTCACAGCCTAAAATAACCGCACCAGAGCGGTCTAAAAACTAACCATGTGGGTTCATAGACCCCTAAATGAAGGCATGTGTACCCTCTTATATCAATAAAGTATAAAAACATAATTTATGCTTACCTGATAAATTTATTTCTCTTGTAGTGTATCCAGTCCACGGATCATCCATTACTTATGGGATATATTCTCCTTCCCAACAGGAAGCTGCAAGAGTCCACCCACAGCAAAGCTGCTATATAGCTCCTCCCCTAACTGCCATTACCAGTCATTCGACCGAAAACATGCAGAGAAAGGAAAACCATAGGGTGCAGTGGTGACTGTAGTTTAATGGAAAAATTACCTGCCTTAAAGTGACAGGGCAGGCCGTGGACTGGATACACTACAAGAGAAATAAATTTATCAGGTAAGCATAAATTATGTTTTCTCTTGTTAAGTGTATCCAGTCCACGGATCATCCATTATTTATGGGATACCAATACCAAAGCTAAAGTACACGGATGATGGGAGGGACAAGGCAGGTACTTAAACGGAAGTTACCACTGCCTGTAAAAAACCCTTTCTCCCAAAAATAGCCTCCGAAAAAGCAAGGTATCAAATTTGTTAAATTTGAAAAAGTATGAAACGCAGACCAAGACTCCGTCTTGTAATCTGTTCAACAGAAGCCACATTTAAAAAAGGCCTAAGTGAAAACCACAGCTCTAGTAGAATGAGCTGTAATCCCTTCAGGAGGCTGCTGACCAGCAGTCTCATAAGCTAAATGAATTATGCTTTTTAACCAAAAAGACAGAGAGGTTGCTGAAGTCCTTTGACCTCTCCTCTGTCCAGAATAGACAACAAACAAGGTGAATGTTTGATGAAAATCTGTAGTAGCTTGTAAGTAAAACTTTAAAACACGAACCACGTCCAAATTGTGTAATAGACGTTCCTTCTTTGAAGAAGGATTAGGATACAAGAATGGAACAACAATCTCTTGAGTGATATTCTTGTTAGATACCACCTGTGGTACACAGGACTACCTTATCCATACGGAGAACCAGATAAGGAGAATCACATTGCAACGCAGATAACTCGGAGACTCTATGAGCCGAGGAAATCGCTACCAAAAAGGAACTTTCCAAGATAGAAGTTTGATATCTATGGAATGAAAAGGTTCAAATGGAACTCCTTGAAGAACCTTAAGAACCAGCTTTAAGCTCCATGGCGGAGCAACATTTTTAACCACAGGCTTGGTTCTAACCAAAGCCTGACCAAATGCCTGAACGTCTAGAATACCTGCCAGACGCTTGTGCAAAAGAATAGACAGAGTAGAAATCTGTCCTTTTAAAGAACTAGCTGACAACCCTTTTCTCAAAATCATCTTGGAGAAAAGATAATATCCTGGGAATCCAGACTTTACTCCATGAGTAACCCTTGGATTCATAACAATAAGATATTTACACCATATCTTATGTTAAATTTTCCTAGAGACAGGCTTTTATGCCTGTATTAAGGTATCAATTACTGACTCGGAGAAGCCATGCTTTGATAACATCAAGCGTTCTGTCTCCAGGCAGTCCATCTCAGATTAGTTATATTTAGATGGTTGAAAAGACCCTGAGGTAGAGGGTCCTGTCTCAGAAGCAGAGACCGTGGTGGAAAGGATGACATGTCCACCAGATCTGCATACCAGGTCCTGCGTGGCCACGCAGGCGCTGTCAAAAGCACCAAAGCACTCTCCTGCTTGATCTTGTGCAAACCCCTCCGGAGGGAATTCCCACTCCCCCGGATGAAAAGTCTGACGACTTAGAAAATCTGCCTCCCAGTTCTCAACACCTGGGATAGGGATAGCTTTTAGACAAGAGTGAGTCTCTGTCCGGTGAATTATTTTAAGACTTCTAACATTGCTAGGGAACTTCTGTTCCCCCTTGATGGTTGATGTAAGCCACAGTCGTGATATTGTCCGACTGAAATCTGATGTACCTCAGAGTTGCTAACTGAGGCCAAGTCTGAAAAGCATGGAATATCGCTCCCAGTTCCAGAATATTCATTAGAAGGAGGGTCTCCTCCTGAGTCCACTATCCCTGAGCCTTCAGGGAGTTCCAGACTGTATCCCAACCTAAAAGGCTGGCATCTGTTGTAACAATTGTCCCATCTGACCTGCGGAAGGTCATACCCTTGGACAGATGGACCCGAGATAGTCACCAGAGAAGAGAATCTCTGGTTTCTTGGTCCGGATTTAACAGGAGAACAAATCTGTGTAATCCCCGTTCCTCTGGCTGAGCATGCATAGTTGCAGTGGTCTGAAATGTAGGCGTGCAAACGGTACTATGTCCCTTGCCGCTACCATTAAGCCGATTACATTCATGTACTGAGCCACCAAAGGGCGCGGATGGAATGAAGAACACGGCAGAAATTTAGAAACTTTGACAACCTGGACTCCGTCAGGTAAATTTTAATTTCTACAAAATCTATCAGAATCCCTAGGAGGGAAACCCTTGATATTGGGGATAGAGAACTCTTTCCTTGTTCACTTTCCACCCATGCGATCTCAGAAATGCCAGTACTACGTCCGTATGAGACTTGGCAACTTGGATGTTTGACGCCTGTATCAGGATGTCGTCTAAATAAGGGGCCACTTCTATGCCCCGCGGCCTAAGGACCGCCAAAGTGACCCCAGAACCTCCATAAAGATTCTAGGGGCTGTAGTTAACCCAAAGGAAAGAGCTACAAACTGGTAATGTCTGTCTAGAAAGGCAAACCTGAAAAACCGATGGTGATCTTTATGCATCGTAATGTGAGGATAAGCATCCTTCAAATCCATTGTAGTCTTCTATTGACTCTCCTGGATCATAGTTAAGATGGTATGAATAGTTTCCATCTTAAATGATAGAATTCTAAAGAATTTGTTTAAGATCTTTTAGATCCAAAATAGGTCTGAAGGTTTCCTTTCCTTGGGAACCACAAACCGATTTGAGGAAAACTGTGTCCCTGTTCCTCTATTGGAACTGAATGGGTCACGTACACAATGCAAGAATGTCTCTTTCTTTATCTGGTTTGCAGATAAATGTGAAAGGCAAAAACTCCCCTTTTTTGGGGGGGAAAGCTTTGAAATCCAGAAGATATCTCTGGGGTATAATTTCCAATGCCCAGGGATCCTGGGCATCTCTTGCCCACGCCTGGGCGAAGAATGAAGTCTGCCCCCTATAGGATCCGTTACCAGATAGGGGTCCGTTCCTCATGCTGTTTTAGAGGCAGCAGCAGGCTCCTTGACCTGCTTATCTTTGTTCCAGGTCCGGTTGTCTGCCTTAGAGGAAGTTGATGCCACACCTGCCTTGAATTTTCGAAAGGCACGAAAATTAGGCCTTTTTTGTCCCTTGATTTGGACCTGTCCTGAGGAAGGGCATGATCTTTTCCTCCAGTGATATAAGTAATAATCTCCTTCAAACTAGGCCTGAATAGGGTCTGCCCCTTGAAGGGAAGTTAAGTAGCTTATTTATTAAAGTCACAACAGCTGACCATGATATAAGCCATAGCGCTCTGCGCGCCAGTATAGTAAAAAACAGAATTTATGTTTACCTGATAAATTACTTTCTCCAACGGTGTGTCCGGTCCACGGCGTCATCCTTACTTGTGGGATATTCTCTTCCCCAACAGGAAATGGCAAAGAGCCCAGCAAAGCTGGTCACATGATCCCTCCTAGGCTCCGCCTACCCCAGTCATTCGACTGACGTTAAGGAGGAATATTTGCATAGGAGAAACCATATGTTACCGTGGTGACTGTAGTTAAAGAAAATAAATTATCAGACCTGATTAAAAAAACCAGGGCGGGCCGTGGACCGGACACACCGTTGGAGAAAGTAATTTATCAGGTAAACATAAATTCTGTTTTCTCCAACATAGGTGTGTCCGGTCCACGGCGTCATCCTTACTTGTGGGAACCAATACCAAAGCTTTAGGACACGGATGAAGGGAGGGAGCAAATCAGGTCACCTAAATGGAAGGCACCACGGCTTGCAAAACCTTTCTCCCAAAAATAACCTCAGAAGAAGCAAAAGTATCAAATTTGTAAAATTTAGAAAAAGTGTGCAGTGAAGACCAAGTCGCTGCCTTACATATCTGATCAACAGAAGCCTCGTTCTTGAAGGCCCATGTGGAAGCCACAGCCCTAGTGGAGTGAGCTGTGATTCTTTCAGGAGGCTGCCGTCCGGCAGTCTCATAAGCCAATCGGATAATGCTTTTAATCCAGAAGGAGAGAGAGGTAGAAGTTGCTTTTTGACCTCTCCGTTTACCAGAATAAACAACAAACAAAGACGAAGTTTGTCTGAAATCCTTAGTAGCTGCTAAGTAAAATTTGAGAGCACGAACTACATCCAAGTTGTGCAACAAACGTTCCTTCTTTGAAACTGGATTAGGACACAAAGAAGGCACAACTATCTCCTGGTTAATGTTTTTGTTAGAAACAACTTTTGGAAGAAAACCAGGTTTAGTACGCAAAACCACCTTATCTGCATGGAACACCAGATAAGGAGAAGAACACTGCAGAGCAGATAATTCTGAAACTCTTCTAGCAGAAGAAATTGCAACCAAAAACAAAACTTTCCAAGATAATAACTTAATATCAACGGAATGTAAGGGTTCAAACGGAACCCCCTGAAAGAACTAGGTTGAGACTCCAAGGAGGAGTCAAAATTTTGTAAACAGGCTTGATTCTAACCAGAGCCTGAACAAAGTCTAGAACATCTGGCACAGCTGCCAGCTTTTTGTGAAGTAACACAGACAAGGCAGAAATCTGTCCCATCAAGGAACTTGCAGATAATCCTTTTTCCAATCCTTCTCGAAGGAAGGATAGACTCTTAGGAATCTTAACCTTGTCCCAAGGGAATCCTGCAGATTCACACCAACAGATATACCAAATTATGTGGTAATTTTTCTGGTTACAGGCTTTCAGGCCTGAACAAGAGTATTAATAACAGAATCTGAGAACCCTCGCTTTGATAAGATCAAGCGTTCAATCTCCAAGCAGTCAGCTGGAGTGGGTCGAACGGACCTAGAACAAGAAGGTCTCGTCTCAAAGGTAGCTTCCATGGTGGAGCCGATGACATATTCACCAGATCTGCATACCAAGTCCTGCGTGGCCACGCAGGAGCTATCAAAATCACCGACGCCCTCTCCTGATTGATCCTGGCTACCAGCCTGGGGATGAGAGGAAACGGCAGGAACACATAAGCTAGTTTGAAGGTCCAAGGTGCTACTAGTGCATCCACTAGAGCCGCCTTGGGATCCCTGGATCTGTACCCGTAGTAAGGAACTCTGAAGTTCTGACGAGAGGCCATCAGATCCATGTCTGGAATGCCCCACGGTTGAGTGACTTGGGCAAAGATTTCCGGATGGAGTTCCCACTCCCCCGGATGCAATGTCTGACGACTCAGAAAATCCGCTTCCCAATTTTCCACTCCTGGGATGTGGATAGCAGACAGGTGGCAGGAGTGAGACTCCGCCCATAGAATGATTTTGGTCACTTCTTCCATCGCTAGGGAACTCCTTGTTCCCCCCTGATGGTTGATGTATGAACTTGGCCCTCGCTAGCTGAGGCCAAGCTTTGAGAGCATTGAATATCGCTCTCAGTTCCAGAATATTTATCGGTAGAAGAGATTCTACCCGAGACCAAAGACCCTGAGCTTTCAGGGATCCCCAGACCGCGCCCCAGCCCATCGGACTGGCGTCGGTCGTGACAATGACCCACTCTGGTCTGCGGAAGGTCATCCCTTGTGACAGGTTGTCCAGGGACAGCCACCAACGGAATGAGTCTCTGGTCCTCTGATTTACTTGTATCTTCGGAGACAAGTCTGAATAGTCCCCATTCCACTGACTGAGCATGAACAGTTGTAATGGTCTTAGATGAATGCGCACAAAAGGAACTATGTCCATTGCCGCTACCATCAAACCTATCACTTCCATGCACTGCGCTATGGAAGGAAGAGGAACGGAATGAAGTATCCGACAAGAGTCTAGAAGTTTTGTTTTTCTGGCTTGTGTCAGAAAAATCCTCATTTCTAAGGAGTCTATTATAGTTCCCAAGAAGGGAACCCTCGTTGACGGAGATAGAGAACTCTTTTCCACGTTCACTTTCCATCCGTGAGATCTGAGAAAGGCCAGGACAATGTCCGTGTGAGCCTTTACTTGAGGAAGGGACGACGCTCGAATCAGAATGTCGTCCAAGTAAGGTACTACAGCAATGCCCCTTGGTCTTAGCACCGCCAGAAGGGACCCTAGTACCTATGAGAAAATCCTAGGAGCAGTGGCTAATCCGAAAGAAAACGCCACGAATCTGGAAATGCTGGTCCAGGAATGCAAACCTTAGGAACCGATGATGTTCCTTGTGGATAGGAATATGTAGATACGCATCCTTGAAATCCACCTTGGTCATGAATTGACCTTCCTGGATGGAAGGAAGAAGTGTTCGAATGGTTTCCATCTTGAACGATGGAACCTTGAGAAACTTGTTCAAGATCTTGAGATCTAAGATTGGTCTGAACGTTCCCTCTTTTTTGGGAACTATGAACAGATTGGAGTAGAACCCCATCCCTTGTTCTCCTAATGGAACAGGATGAATCACTCCCATTTTTAGCAGGTCTTCTACCCAATGTAAGAATGCCTGTCTTCTATGTGGTCTGAAGACAACTGAGACCTGTGGAACCTCCCCCTTGGAGGAAGCCCCTTGAACTCCAGAGAATAACCTTGGGAGACTATTTCTAGCGCCCAAGGATCCAGAACATCTCTTGCCCAAGCCTGAGCGAAGAGAGAGAGTCTGCCCCCCACCAGATCCGGTCCCGGATCGGGGGCCCGCATTTCATGCTGTCTTGGTAGCAGTGGCAGGTTTCCTGGCCTGCTTTCCTTTGTTCCAGCCTTGCATAGGTCTCCAGGCTGGATTGGCTTGAGAAGTATTACCTTCCTGCTTAGAGGACGTAGCCCTTGGGGCTGATCCGTTTCTGCGAAAGGGACGAAACTTAGGTTTATTTTTGGTCTTGAAAAGACCTATCCTGAGGAAGGGCGTGGCCCTTGCCCCCAGTGATATCAGAGATAATCTCTTTCAAGTCAGGGCCAAAGAGTGTTTTCCCCTTGAAAGGAATGTCAAGCAATTTGTTCTTGGAAGACGCATCCGCTGCCCAAGATTTTAACCAAAGCGCTCTGCGCCACAATAGCAAACCCAGAATTTTTTCGCCGCTAACCTAGCCAATTGCAAGGTGGCGTCTAGGGTGAAAGAATTAGCCAATTTAAGAGCACGAATTCTGTCCATAATCTCCTCATAAGAAGAAGAATTACTAATAATCGCCTTTCCTAGCTCATCAAACTAGAAACACGCGGCTGCAGTGACAGGGACAATGCATGCAAATGGTTGTAGAAGGGAACCTTGCTGAACAAACATCTTTTTTAGCAGACCTTCTAATTTTTTATCCATAGGATCTTGGAAAGCACAACTATCTTCTATGGGTATAGTGGCGCGCTTGTGTAGAGTAGAAACCGCCCCCTCGACCTTGGGGACTGTCTGCCATCAGTCCTTTCTGGGGTCGCTATAGGAAAACAATTTTTTAAATATGGGGGGAGGTACTAAAGGTATACCGGGCCTGTCCCATTCTTTACTAACAATGTACGCCACCCGCTTGGATATAGGAAAAGCTTCGGGGGGCCCCGGGGCCTCTAAGAACTTTTCCATTTTACATAGTGGTTCTGGAATGACCAGATAATCACAATCATCCAAATTGGATAACACCTCCTTAAGCAGAGCGCGGAGATGTTCCAACTTAAATTTAAAAGTAATCACATCAGGTTCAGCTTGTTGAGAAATGTTTCCTGAATCTGAAATTTCTCCCTCAGACAAAACCTCCCTGGCCCCCTCAGACTGGTGTAGGGGCCCTTCAGAAACCATATCATCAGCGTTCTCATGCTCTACAGAATTTTCTAAAACAGAGCAGTCGCGCTTTCGCTGATAAGTGGGCATATTGGCTAAAATGTTTTTGATAGAATTATCCATTACAGCCGTAAAATGTTGCATAGTAAGGAGTATTGGCGCACTAGATGTACTAGGGGCCTCCTGTATGGGCAAGACTGGTGTAGACGAAGGAGGGGATGATGCAGTACCATGCTTACTCCCCTCACTTGAGGAATCATCTTGGGCATCATTTTTACTAAATTTTTTTATGACATAAAATACATATAGTTAAATGAGAAGGAACCTTGGTTTCCCCACAGTCAGAACACAATCTATCTGGTAGTTCAGACATGTTAAACAGGCATAAACTTGATAACAAAGCACAAAAAACGTTTTAAAATAAAACCGTTACTGTCACTTTAAATTTTAAACTAAACACACTTTATTACTGCAATTGCGAAAAAGTATGAAGGAATTGTTCAAAATTCACCAAAATTTCACCACAGTGTCTTAAAGCCTTAAAAGTATTGCACACCAAATTTGGAAGCTTTAACCCTTAAAATAACGGAACCGGAGCCGTTTTTATATTTAACCCCTTTACAGTCCCTGGAATCTGCTTTGCTGAGACCCAACCAAGCCCAAAGGGGAATACGATACCAAATGATGCCTTCAGAAAGACTTTTCTATGTATCAGAGCTCCACACACATGCAGCTGCATGCCATGCTGTCCTCAAAAACAAGTGCGCCATACCGGCGCGAAAATGAGGCTCTGACTATGATTAGGGAAAGCCCCTAAAGAATAAGGTGTCTAAAACAGTGCCTGCCGATATAATCATATCAAAATACCCAGAATAAATGATTCCTCAAGGCTAAATATGTGTTAATAATGAATCGATTTAGCCCAGAAAAAGTCTACAGTCTTAATAAGCCCTTGTGAAGCCCTTATTTACTATCTTAATAAACATGGCTTACCGGATCCCATAGGGAAAATGACAGCTTCCAGCATTACATCGTCTTGTTAGAATGTGTCATACCTCAAGCAGTAAGAGACTGCACACTGTTCCCCCAACTGAAGTTAATTGCTCTCAACAGTCCTGTGTGGAACAGCCATGGATTTTAGTTACGGTGCTAAAATCATTTTCCTCATACAAACAGAAATCTTCATCTCTTTTCTGTTTCTGAGTAAATAGTACATACCAGCACTATTTTAAAATAACAAACTCTTGATTGAATAATAAAAACTAATGTTAAACACTAAAAAACTCTAAGCCATCTCCGTGGAGATGTTGCCTGTACAACGGCAAAGAGAATGACTGGGGTAGGCGGAGCCTAGGAGGGATCATGTGACCAGCTTTGCTGGGCTCTTTGCCATTTCCTGTTGGGGAAGAGAATATCCCACAAGTAAGGATGACGCCGTGGACCGGACACACCTATGTTGGAGAAAACAGAATTCTTAGCCGTTAGTCTAGTCAAAGGAATAAAGGCATCAGAAAACAAAGGAATTGGCTAGCTTAAGTGCTCTAAGCTTGTCAAATATATTCATCCAATGGAGCCTGTAAAGCCTCATCAAGAGACTCAAACCAGAACGCCGCAGCAGCAGTGACAGGAGCAATGCGTGCAAGGGGCTGCAGGATAAAACCTTGTTGAATAAACATTTTTTATCCATTGGATCTAAAAAAGCACAACAGTCCTCGCCAGAGGTAGTGGTACGCTTAGCTAGAGTAGAAACTCTTCTCTCCACCTTAGGAACTGTCTGCCATAAGTCCCGTGTGGTGGCAACTATTAGAAAACATTCTTCTAAAAAATAGGAGGGGAAGAGAACGGCACACCTGGTCTATCCCATTCCTTATGAAAAATTTTAGTAAACCTCTTTAGGTATTGGAAAAACATAAGTACACACCGGCACTGCATATTATTTATCCAGTCTACACAATTTCTCTGGCACTGCGATTGTACACATTCATTCAGAGCAGCTAAAGCCTCCCTGAGCAACAAGTGGAGGTTCTCAAGCATAAATTTTAAATGTAGAAATATCAGAATCAGGTTAAATCATCTTCCCTGAGTCACAAATATCACCCACAGACTAAGCATATTGTGAGGTAGTATCAGACATGGTTCTTAAAGCGTCTGTATGCTCTGTATCTACCCCCAGAGCTGTTTTGCTTTCCTTTAATTTCAGGTAGTCTGACTAATACTGCTGCCAGTGTATTATACACAACCTTTGCCATGTCTTGTAAAAACATAATTTATGCTTACCTGATAAATTCCTTTCTTCTGTAGTGTGATCAGTCCACGGGTCATCATTACTTCTGGGATATTACTCCTCCCCAACAGGAAGTGCAAGAGGATTCACCCAGCAGAGCTGCATATAGCTCCTCCCCTCTACGTCACTCCCAGTCATTCGACCAAGGACCAACGAGAAAGGAAAAGCCAAGGGTGAAGTGGTGACTGGAGTATAAATTAAAAAATATTTACCTGCCTTAAAAACAGGGCGGGCCGTGGACTGATCACACTACAGAAGAAAGGAATTTATCAGGTAAGCATAAATTATGTTTTCTTCTGTTAAGTGTGATCAGTCCACGGGTCATCATTACTTCTGGGATACCAATACCAAAGCAAAAGTACACGGATGACGGGAGGGATAGGCAGGCTCTTTATACAGAAGGAACCACTGCCTGAAGAACCTTTCTCCCAAAAATAGCCTCCGATGAAGCAAAAGTGTCAAATTTGTAAAATTTGGAAAAAGTATGAAGCGAAGACCAAGTTGCAGCCTTGCAAATCTGTTCAACAGAGGCCTCATTCTTGAAGGCCCAAGTGGAAGCCACAGCTCTAGTAGAATGAGCTGTAATTCTTTCAGGAGGCTGCTGTCCAGCAGTCTCATAAGCTAAACGAATTATGCTACGAAGCCAAAAAGAAAGAGAGGTAGCGGAAGCTTTTTGACCTCTCCTCTGCCCAGAGTAAATGACAAACAGAGAAGACGTTTGTCGAAATTCCTTAGTTGCCTGTAAGTAAAATTTTAGAGCACGGACTACATCCAGGTTGTGCAGTAGACGTTCCTTCTTTGAAGAAGGATTTGGGCATAAAGAAGGAACAACAATCTCTTGATTGATATTCCTGTTAGTAACTACCTTAGGTAAGAACCCAGGTTTAGTACGCAGGACTACCTTATCCGAATGAAAAATCAAATAAGGAGAATCACAATGTAAGGCTGATAATTCAGAGACTCTTCGAGCCGAGGAAATAGCCATTAAAAATAGAACTTTCCAAGATAACAACTTTATATCAATGGAATGAAGGGGTTCAAACGGAACGCCCTGTAAAACATTAAGAACAAGGTTTAAACTCCATGGTGGAGCAACAGTTTTAAACACAGGCTTAATTCTGGCCAAAGCCTGACAAAAAGCCTGGACGTCAGGAACTTCTGACAGACGTTTGTGTAACAGAATGGACAGAGCTGAGATCTGTCCCTTTAATGAACTAGCAGATAAACCCTTTTCTAAACCTTCTTGTAGAAAAGACAATATCCTAGGAATCCTAACCTTACTCCAAGAGTAACCTTTGGATTCACACCAATATAGGTATTTACGCCATATCTTATGGTAAATCTTTCTGGTAACAGGTTTCCTAGCCTGTATTAAGGTATCAATAACTGACTCAGAAAATCCACGTCTTGATAAAATCAAGCGTTCAATTTCCAAGCAGTCAGCTTCAGAGAAGTTAGATTTTGATGTTTGAAGGGACCCTGTATCAGAAGGTCCTGTTTCAGAGGTAGAGACCAAGGTGGACAGGATGACATGTCCACCAGGTCTGCATACCAAGTCCTGCGTGGCCACGCAGGTGCTATTAGAATCACTGATGCTCTCTCTTGTTTGATACTGGCAATCAATCGAGGAAGCAACGGGAAGGGTGGAAACACGTAAGCCATCCTGAAGTCCCAAGGTGCTGTCAGAGCATCTATCAGGACTGCTCCTGGATCCCTGGATCTGGACCCGTAACGAGGAAGCTTGGCGTTCTGTCGAGACGCCATGAGATCTATCTCTGGTTTGCCCCAACGTCGAAGTATTTGGGCAAAGACCTCCGGATGAAGTTCCCACTCCCCCGGATGAAAAGTCTGACGACTTAAGAAATCCGCCTCCCAGTTCTCCACTCCCGGGATGTGGATTGCTGACAGGTGGCAAGAGTGAGACTCTGCCCAGCAAATTATCTTTGATACTTCCATCATAGCTAGGGAGCTTCTTGTCCCTCCCTGATGGTTGATGTAAGCTACAGTCGTGATGTTGTCCGACTGAAACCTGATGAACCCCCGAGTTGTCAACTGGGGCCAAGCCAGGAGGGCATTGAGAACTGCTCTCAATTCCAGAATGTTTATTGGCAGGAGACTCTCCTCCTGACTCCATTGTCCCTGAGCCTTCAGAGAATTCCAGACGGCACCCCAACCTAGAAGGCTGGCGTCTGTTGTTACAATTGTCCAGTCTGGTCTGCTGAATGGCATCCCCCTGGACAGATGTGGCCGAGAAAGCCACCATAGAAGAGAATTTCTGGTCTCTTGATCCAGATTCAGAGAAGGGGATAAGTCTGAGTAATCCCCATTCCACTGACTTAGCATGCACAGTTGCAGTGGTCTGTGTTGAATGGAATGAAGGGTGCGGCAAGCACTTTGAAGTCTTGTTAGCCTGTCCTCTGTCAGGTAAATCTTCATTTCTACAGAATCTATAAGAGTCCCCAGGAAGGGAACTCTTGTGAGTGGAACGAGTGAACTTTTCTTTTCGTTCACCTTCCATCCATGTGACCTTAGAAATGCCAGCACTAACTCTGTATGAGACTTGGCAGTTTGAAAGCTTGAAGCTTGTATCAGAATGTCGTCTAGGTATGGAGCTACCGAGATTCCCCGCGGTCTTAGTACCGCCAGAAGAGCACCCAGAACCTTTGTGAAGATTCTTGGAGCTGTAGCCAATCCGAATGGAAGAGCCACAAACTGGTAATGCCTGTCTAGGAAGGCAAACCTTAGGTACCGATAATGATCTTTGTGAATCGGTATGTGAAGGTAAGCATCTTTTAAATCTACAGTGGTCATGTATTGACCCTCTTGGATCATAGGTAAAATTGTCCGAATAGTCTCCATCTTGAACGATGGAACTCTTAGGAATTTGTTTAGGATCTTTAAGTCCAGGATTGGTCTGAAAGTTCCCTCTTTTTTGGGAACCACAAACAGATTTGAGTAAAACCCCTGTCCCTGTTCCGATCGTGGAACTGGATGGATTACTCCCATTAACAAGAGCTCTTGTACGCAGCGTAGAAACGCCTCTTTCTTTGTCTGGATTGTTGACAATCTTGACAGATGAAATCTCTCTCTTGGAGGAGAGTATTTGAAGTCCAGAAGGTATCCCTGAGATATTATCTCTAGCGCCCAGGGATCCTGAACATCTCTTGCCCAAGCCTGGGCGAAGAGAGAAAGTCTGCCCCCCACTAGATCCGATCCCGGATCGGGGGCCCTCAATTCATGCTGTTTTAGGGGCAGCAGCAGGTTTCCTAGTCTGCTTGCCCTTGTTCCAGGACTGGTTAGGTTTCCAGCCTTGTCTGTAGCGAGCAACAGCTCCTTCCTGTTTTGGTGCAGAGGAAGTTGATGCTGCTCCTGCTTTGAAATTACGAAAGGAACGAAAATTAGACTGTCTAGTCTTGGCTTTGGCTTTGTCCTGAGGCAGGGCATGGCCTTTACCTCCAGTAATGTCAGCGATAATCTCTTTCAACCCGGGCCCGAATAAGGTCTGCCCTTTGAAAGGTATATTAAGCAATTTAGACTTAGAAGTAACATCAGCTGACCAGGATTTTAGCCACAGCGCCCTGCGTGCCTGAATGGCGAATCCTGAATTCTTCGCCGTAAGTTTAGTAAGATGTACTACGGCCTCCGAAATGAATGAATTAGCTAGTTTAAGGACTCTAAGCCTGTCCGTAATGTCGTCCAGAGTAGCTGAACCAATGTTCTCTTCCAGAGACTCAATCCAGAATGCCGCTGCAGCCGTGATCGGCGCAATGCATGCAAGGGGTTGCAATATAAAACCTTGTTGAACAAACATTTTCTTAAGGTAACCCTCTAACTTTTTATCCATTGGATCTGAAAAAGCACAGCTATCCTCCACCGGGATAGTGGTACGCTTAGCTAAGGTAGAAACTGCTCCCTCCACCTTAGGGACCGTTTGCCATAAGTCCCTTGTGGTGGCGTCTATTGGAAACATTTTTCTAAATATCGGAGGGGGTGAGAACGGCACACCGGGTCTATCCCACTCCTTAGTAACAATTTCAGTAAGTCTCTTAGGTATAGGAAAAACCTCAGTACTCGTCGGTACCGCAAAATATTTATCCAACCTACACATTTTCTCTGGTATTGCAACTGTGTTACAATCATTCAGAGCCGCTAACACCTCCCCTAGTAATACACGGAGGTTTTCCAGTTTAAATTTAAAATTTGAAATATCTGAATCCAGTCTGTTTGGATCAGAACCGTCACCCACAGAATGAAGTTCTCCGTCCTCATGTTCTGCCACCTGTGACGCAGTGTCTGACATGGCCCTAATATTATCAGCGCACTCTGTTCTCACCCCAGAGTGATCACGCTTACCTCTTAGTTCTGGTAATTTAGCCAAAACCTCAGTCATAACAGTAGCCATATCCTGTAATGTGATTTGTAATGGCCGCCCAGATGTACTCGGCGCTACAATATCACGCACCTCCCTCTGAGCAGGAGATGTAGGTACTGACACGTGAGGCGAGTTAGTCGGCATAACTCTCCCCTCGTTGTTTGGTGAAATTTGTTCAATTTGTACAGATTGACTTTTATTTAAAGTAGCATCAATACAGTTAGTACATAAATTTCTATTGGGCTCCACTTTGGCATTGCAACAAATGACACAGGTATCATCCTCTGAATCAGACATGTTTAACACACTAGCAAATAAACTTGCAACTAGGAAATACAATTCAATTACAATAATATTAAAACGTACTGTGCCTTTAAGAAGCACAGAAGATCTATGACAGTTGAAAATTAATAAATTGAAACAGTTATAGCCTCAATCCTTGTAAACAACACAACTTTAGCAAAGGTTTAATCCCATTAGCAAAGATAACAAATTCTGAAAGCAGGAAACAAATTACAGAATAAACGTTTTTTATCTCAGTCAAACTATAATTCTCACAGCTCTGCTGAGAGAAATTACCTCCCTCAAAATAAGTTTTGAAGACCCCTGAGCTCTGTAGAGATGAACCGGATCATGCAGGGAATACAATGAGTTGCTGACTGAAATATTTGATGCATAGAAAAAGCGCCAAAAAACGGCCCCTCCCCCTCACACACAGCAGTGAGGGAGAACAGAAACTGTCAGAAAAACAGATTAAGCAACTGCCAAGTGGAAAAATAGTGCCCAAACATTTATTCACACAGTACCTCAGCAAATGAAAACGATTTTACATTCCAGCAAAAACGTTAAACATAATCTCTAGTTATTAAACAGCTTTATGTATTTCTTACAGTGTAATTCTAGTGAAGTACCATTCCCCAGAATACTGAAGTGTAAAGTATACATACATGACATTATATCGGTATGGCAGGATTTTCTCATCAATTCCATTGTCAGAAAATAAAAACTGCTACATACCTCTATGCAGATTCATCTGCCCGCTGTCCCCTGATCTGAAGTTTACCTCACTCCTCAGATGGCCGAGAACAGCAATATGATCTTAACTACTCCGGCTAAAATCATAGCAAAACTCTGGTAGATTCTTCTTCAAACTCTGCCAGAGAGGTAATAACACACTCCGGTGCTATTTTAAAATAACAAACTTTTGATTGAAGGTATAAAACTAAGTATAATCACCATAGTCCTCTCACACATCCTATCTAGTCGTTGGGTGCAAGAGAATGACTGGGAGTGACGTAGAGGGGAGGAGCTATATGCAGCTCTGCTGGGTGAATCCTCTTGCACTTCCTGTTGGGGAGGAGTAATATCCCAGAAGTAATGATGACCCGTGGACTGATCACACTTAACAGAAGAAATAAACGCTATGGGCGCCATTGATATACTTGGCGCCATTTGAGCGTGAGTCCCTGGAGCGGGAGTCAAAGGGTCTGACACGTGGGGAGAGTTAGTCGGCATAACTTCCCCCTCGACAGAATCCTCTGGTAAAATAAACGCTATGGGTGCCCTTGATGTACTTGGCGCCATTTGAGCGTGAGTCCCTAAAGCGGGAGTCAAAGGGTCTGACACGTGGGGAGAGTTAGTCGGCATAACTTCCCCCTCGACAGAATCCTCTGGTGATAATGTTTTTAAATACAAAAAATGATCTTTATTGTTTAACATGAAATCAGTACATCTGGTACACATTCTAAAATGGGGTTCCACCATGGCTTTAAACATAATAAACACAGAGCCTCCTCTATGTTAGACATGTTAGAACTAATAAAGAGACTAGTAAGCTTGGAAAACACTTTAAATCAAGTTAACAAGCAAATATAACAAACGTTACTGTGCCTTTAAGAGAAACAAATTTTGTCAAAATTTGAAAAAAGGCAGTAAATCAAACGAAATTTTTACAGTACATGTAATAAGTTAACAGAGCATTGCACCCACTTGCAAATGGATGATTAACCCCTTAATGCAAAAAACAGATTAAAAAAAAAAAAAAACGACATTTTTTTAAACAGACACAACAAAACTGCCACAGCTGAGCTGTGGATTACCTTCCCTATAACTGTTTCTATGCAAAATTTAAGCCAGCCATGTGGAAAAATTAGGCCCCAATAAGTTTTATCACCAAACATATGTTAAAAAACGATTAAACATGCCAGCAAACGTTTTAAAACACATTCTTATAAGAGTATGTATGTCTATTAATAAGCCTGATCCAGTCGCTATCACTGCATTTAAGGCTTTACTTACATTACTTCGGTATCAGCAGTATTTTCTTAGTCAATTCCATTCCTTAGAAAAATATATTACTGCACATACCTTAGCATATATCTCTATCAATCAGCCTGGTACCAGTCGCTTTCACTGCATTTAAAGGCTGTACTTACATTACTTCGGTATCAGCAGTATTTTCTTAGTCAATTCCATTCCTTAGAAAAATATTTTACTGCACATACCTTATTTGCAGGAAAACCTGCACACCATTCCCCCTCTGAAGTACCTTACTCCTCAGAATGTGTGAGAACAGCAACTGGATCTTAGTTACGTCTGCTAAGATCATAGAAAAAACGCAGGCAGATTCTTCTTCCAAATACTGCCTGAGATAAACAGCACACTCCGGTGCCATTTAAAAATAACAAACTTTTGATTGAAGAAATAAACTAAGTATAAAAAAACCACAGACTCTCACGACCTCCTATCTATGTTGAGACTTGCAAGAGAATGACTGGTAATGGCAGTTAGGGGAGGAGCTATATAGCAGCTTTGCTGTGGGTGGACTCTTGCAGCTTCCTGTTGGGAAGGAGAATATATCCCATAAGTAATGGATGATCCGTGGACTGGATACACTTAACAAGAGAAAAACGTCTCTCATAAAAAAACTTTATCTGTAATTCCCAGTCATGAAAACGTTTGCTCCACAAACATCATAGCATCAGTGTCAACCATTTTATAAAGCCCAATATGCAAGTTCAGTAATACCCCTCTTTATACTTTAGGATTACTGCTTACCCTTTCCCTCATGGGGATACTGTCAGCCATTTCTGAAATAACACAGTCTCTCCAGAAAAAAAATGACTGAACATACCTCATTGCTTATAGCATGAAAAACATTCCTCACACTGAAGTTTCTTAAGTACTCCTCAGCCATTCTGTGGGAACTGCTCTGGATCTTAGTAACAACTGCTAAGATCATCAGCCTTCATCCATCTGCTGCCTGGGAGAAAATAGTACACACCGGTACCATTTAAAATAAAAAAGTCTTGCTTGAAGAAAATAAAAACTAACATTTTATCACCTCTTTCACTTTACCCTTCCTATTACTTAGAGTAGGCAAAGAGAATGACTGGGGGTGGAGTCAAGGGAGGATCTATATAGACAGCTCTGCTGTGGTGCTCTTTGCCACTTCCTGTTAGCAGGGAGGATAATATCCCACAAGTAAAGGATGAATTTGTGGACTTGTCGTATCTTATAGAAGAAACTAAGAAATCATACATCCATTTAAAGGGATATTAAAGTCTTATGTGTTTGAGCATTTTCTTATTGCACTGTTGCTTGCACATAATTGTTTTTTAACCCCTTAAAAAGGAACTAAACATAAAATCAGTTACAGAGAAATAAGCCAATGACAAGAGACAAATGTGTTTAGTCACCATTTACCAGCTAGCTCCCTGTAGTGTATTGCTGATCCTGAGCCTACCTGGGCAAGCTTTAAAAAAAAAAAATAGATATCAAGAGATCAGAATAAATTTGATAACAGAAGTAAATTGAAAATTACATTCTCTATTTGATTCATCCAATTTTGACTTTAAAGTCCCTTTAACCCCTTGTACCATATGTATGTAGACAACACTCTAGCCAAACAGGGAAAGGTTATTGGCTCAGTTAAACAGCAACTTAAAGGGGCAGACTCCCCTCTATCCTGTAAGTGGCCTGGGGGCTAAGATAAAAACACCTGGTGACATCACAGGAAATGCAAAAGGAGGGGCCGATGAGAAAGGAGACTGCAGTCTTGTTTCCCCATCTGCATCTGTGGGGGTCCCCAGGATCTTGACTGGAGGGGGACCTCCAGGACTCCTAGAAGCACAACACATTTGCATGTTCTTCATCCGCACTTCAGAAGCAGATGTACATTATAAAAAGTGCTGGTAATGCACATCTAAGAGGTTAATGATGTTATGGCTTATCATATGCTATACAATGACTACTCTTTAACACAGGAATACTTTGGTGAGGACATGAGTTAATATTAACCCCTTAGTGTCTTGACCAGACCATTTTAAAATTTTCTTACCATTAAGGACCAGGGCTATTTTTACATTTCTGCAGTGTTTGTGTTTAGCTGTAATTCTCCTCTTACTCATTAATTGTACCCACACATATTATATACTGTTTTTTCTCGCCATTAAATGGATTTTCTAAAGATACCATTATTTTCATCATATATTATAATTTACTATAATTTTTTTATAAAATATGATGAAAAAATTGAAATAAACACACTTTTTCTAACTTTGACCCCCAAAATCTGTTACACATCTACAACCATCAAAAAAACACCCATGCTAAATAGTTTCTAAATTTTGTCCTGAGTTTAGAAATACCCAATGCTTACATGTTCTTTGCTTTTTTTGCACGTTATAGGGCAATAAGTACAAGTAGCACTTTTCTATTTCCAAACCAATTTTTTTTTTTGTAGACAACCCATAGTATTGATCTAGGCCCATTTTAGTATATTTCATGCCACCATTTCTCTGCCAAATGCGATCAAATATTAAAAAAAAACTTTTTCACAAACTTTAGGATTCTCACTAAAATTATTTACAAACGGCTTGTGAAATTATGGCACAAATGGTTGTAAATGCTTCTCTGGGATCCCCTTTGTTCAGAAATAGCAGACATATATGTCTTTGGCATTGCTTTTTGGTAATTAGAAGGCCGCTAAATGCTGCTGCACACTACACCTGTATATTATGCCCAGCAGTGAAGGGGTTAATTAGGTAGCTTATAGGGTTAATTTTAGCTTTAGTGTAGAGATCAGTCTCCCACCTGACACATCCCGCCCCCTGATCCCTCTCTGACCCCTCTCAAATAGCTCTTTTCCTTCCCCCACCACACAATTGTCACCCCCATCTTAGGTACTGACAGAAAGTCTGCCAGTACTAAAATAAAAGGCTTTTTTTTTTAAATATATATATAAATAAAAAATTTGTTTTATATATATTATGCAGTGTAGGATCCCCGCTTAGCTCCCAACCTCCTTGATCCCCCCCAAACAGCTCTCTAACCCTCCCCCTCTACCTATTTGCCGCCATCTTGGGTACTGGCAGCTGTCTGCCAGTACTCAGTTTGCTAAAAAAACGCCTCCCTCCTACGCCACCAACAATCGTGGCCCTCTCTGCATCAGTTGCTTACCAGAGGGTATTGCAGGATGCCTCAATATCGAGGCATCGCTGCAATAACCTGAAAGCGTCTGGAAGCGATTATGATCGCTTCCAGTGCTTGAAACCCCAAAGGACGTGCTAGGCACGTCCGTGGTCGTTCACAACCGTTTTTTGTAGGACGTGCCTGGCACTTCCTTGGTCTTTAAGGGGTTAAAGTGATGGTAAACTCTCCACTTTTTAAAATCCAAAATGTTAGTGATACTTTAGATGGAGTTTAATTCATCATAGGTAATGAAGTTACGCTATAACGTACTTTTTAATATAGATATAAAATTCTAATTCTCTGCCGCCCGCTTCAAAAGTCAATTTTCCTGTGAGCTAATGGTTTGAATTGTTGTCCAATCAGTTCTCTCCCCATATGGCACTTTTGTTGTTGCTATAGCGCTGATTGGAGAACAATTCAAACCGTTAGCTCAAAGAAAAATTGACTCTAGAAGTGGGCGGCGGAGCGTGTGGTATTTGAATTTCATATCTATATTAAAAAGTAAATTATAGCGCATCTTCATTACAACTGATGTATTAAGCTCCACCTAAAATTTCACCAACATCCCGGATCTGTCTTTAAAAAAGGAGAGAGTTTACCATCACTTTAACATTTCAGGATTCAGATAGCGTATGCAATTTTAAGACACTTTTAAACTGACTTCTACTATAAAATTTCTATTTTTCTCATGGTATTCTTAGTTGAAAAGCATACCTAGGTAGGCTAAGGAACAGCAATACACTGCTGGGAGCTAGCTGGTGATTAATGGCTACACGTGTCTCTTGTCAAAGGCTCACCAGATGTGCATTGCTCTGGAGCTGACTTTGCAATAGTGATTTACTAAAATAAAAACAAAATGTATGCTAACCTGATAAATTTCTTTCTTTCTTGACACGATGAGTCCACGGATCATCTAATTACTATTGGGAATATCACTCCTGCCCAGCAGGAGGCGGCAAAGAGCACCACAGCAAAGCTGTTAAATATCACTTCCCTTCCCTCTAACCCTAGTCATTCGACCGAAGTAAAGGAGAGAAAGGAAGCAACAAGGTGCAGAGGTGTCTGAAGTTTATAACATACCAACAACCTGTCTAAAGAACAGGGTGGGCTGTGGACTCAAAATAAATACATTTATCAGGTAAGCATAAATTTTGTTTTCTTTCTAATGACACGATGAGTCCACGGATCATCTAATTACTATTGGAAATCAATAACCAAGCTAAAGTACACAGATGATAAGGGAGGGACAAGACAGGGAACCTAAACGGAAGGCACCACTGCTTGAAGAACCTTTCTCCCAAAAGCGGCCTCAGCCGAGGCAAAAGTGTCAAATTTATAGAATTTTTAAAAAGTGTGAAGAGAGGACCAAGTTGCAGCCTTGCAAATCTGTTCCACAGAAGCTTCATTTTATGAATGCCCAGGAAGAGGAAACAGCCCTCGTAGAATGAGCCGTAACTCTCTGAGGAGGCTGCTGTCCAGCAGTTTCATAGGCAAAGCAAATGATACTCTTCAGCCACAAAGAAAGAGAAGTAGCTGTAGCTTTCTGTCCCTTGCGTTTCCCAGAGAATACCACAAACAGAGCAGAAGACGAAAATTCGCCTGTAAATAGAATTTTAGTGCATGTACCACGTCCAGATTGTGCAGAAGCCGTTCCTTCTGAGAAGAAGGATTAGGACACAAGGAAGGAACAATAATCTCCTGATTAATGTTCCGGTCTGAAACTACTTTAGGGAGAAACCCTAATTTAGTACGTAAAACCACCTTATTCGAATGAAAAATAAGGTAAGGAGACTCATACTGCTGAGAGCTCTGACACTCTACGAGCAGATGAAATAGCAACAAGAAACAAAACTTTCCAAGATAACAACTTAATATCTAAGGAATGCATAGGCTCAAATGGAGCCCCTTGAAGAACCTTAAGAACTAAATTAAGACTCCAGGGAGGAGTAACTGGTTTGAACACAGGCCTGATCCTGACCAAGGCCTGACAAAACGATTGCACGTCTGGGACGTCCACCAGACGCTTATGTAACAAAATAGACAAGGCAGATATTTGACCCTTTAGGGAACTTGCTGATAAACCCTTCTCCAAACCTTCTTGGAGAAAGGACAGAATTCTAGGAATCCTAACTCTACTCCAAGAGAAGCCCTTGGATTCACACCAATATAAATATTTAAGCCATATCTTATGGTAAATCTTTCTAGTCACAGGTTTACAAGCCTGAATCATGGTCTCAATGACTGATTCCGAAAATCCACTCTTGGATAAAATTAAGCATTTCATCTCCAAGCAGTCAGCTTCAGAGAAACTAGATTTGGATGAAGGAAGGGCTCTTGAAGTAGAAGGTCCTTCCTCAATGAAATTCTCCAAGGTGGAAGAGATGACATGTCCACCAGGTCTGCATACCAAATCCTGCAAGGCCACGCCGGTGCAATGAGGATCACTGATGCCCTTTAATGCTTGATTTGAGTAATGACCCGAGGTAGAAGAGCGAACAAAGGGAATAGGTATGAGAGACTGAAATTCCAAGGTACCGACAGAGCGTCTATCAGTACAGCCTAAGGGTCCCTTGACCTCGACCCGTACCTTGGAAGCTTGGCATTCTGCCAAGATGCCATGAGATCCAATTCCGGCTGACCCCATTTTAGAATCAGGATGGAAATCACTTCCGGATGGAGTTCCCACTCCCCCGGGTGAAAGGTCTGCCTGCTCAGGAAGTCCGCCTCCCAGTTGTCCACTCCTGGAATGTGGATCGCCGACAGACAGCAATTGTGGGTCTCTGCCCACGGAATTATCTTGGCTACCTCTGTCAGGGCCAAGGAACTCCTAGTTCCTCCCTGATGATTGATCTAAACCACTGAGGTTATATTGTCCGACTGGAACCTGATGAACCGGGCCGAGGCTAACTGAGGCCAGGCCAGGAGAGCACTTAAGATTGCTCTCAGTTCCAGAATGTTTATGGGTAGAACAGACTCCGACCGAGTCCATGTTTCCTGAGCCTTTAGAGAGCCCCAGACTGCTCCCCATCCCAGAAGGCTGGCATCTGTTGTCACAATCACCCAAGAGGGTCTGCAAAAGCAGGTTCCCTGGGAGAGATGATTCGGAGACAACCACCAAAGTAGAGAATCCCTTATCTTCTGTTCCAGCTGTAATCGCAGAGACAGATCCACATAATCTCCGTTCCACTGCCTGAGCATGCTTAACTGCAGAGGTCTGAGGTGGAAACGGACGAACGGGATGATGTCCATTGCTGCTACCATCAGCCCGATTACCTCCATGCACTGAGCCACTGATGGCCGAGGAGAGGACTGAAGTGCTAGGCAAGAATCGAAAATCTCTGATTTCCTGACTTCTGTCAGAAAAATCTAAATTGATAAGGAATCTATTATGGTTCCCAAGAAAATGACCCTTGTATTTGGAACTAAGGAATTCTTTTCCAAATTCACCTTCCATCCATAAGACAGCAGGAAAGATAACAACATTTCCGTGTGTGATCTTGCTTGTTGAAAGGAAGGCGCCTGAACTAGAATGTCTTCTTATATAAGGTGCCACTGCAATGCCCCGCAATCGAAGCACCGCTAGCAGGGATCCCAAAACCTTTGAGAAAATTCTGGTAGCTATGGCAAGACCGAATGGAAGAGCCACGAACTGAAAGTGTTTGTCTAGAAATGCAAACCTTAGAAACTTGTGATGGTCCCTGTGGATGGGAACATGCAGGTATGCGTCCTTTAAATCCACCGCTGTCATAAATTGACCCTCTTGGACCAAAGGAAGAATGGAACGAATAGTTTCCATCTTGAAGGACGGCACTCTGAGAAATTTGTTTAGACTCTTGAGATCTAAAATTCTTCTGAAGGTTCCCTCCTTTTTGGGAACCACGAACAGATTGAAATAGAACCCCAGACCCCGTTCCTGCATTGGAACAGGAACTATCACTCCCAGATCGGAGAGGTCCCGTACACAGTGTAAGAATGCCTCTCTTTTTGTCTGGACTACAGACAATCTTGAAAGCAGAAACCTGCCCCTGGGAGAAAAGGTCTTGAACTCTAGTTTGTATCCCTGGGACACAATGTTCTTTACCTCCCGTAATATCAGAAATTATTTCTGTCAAACCAGGCCCAAACAAGGTCTTTCCCTTGTAAGGAATCTCCAAAAGCTTAGACTTAGATGACACATCCGCAGACCAAGATTTTAACCATAAAGCTCTGCGAGCCAGTATGGCAAAACCTGAAATCTTAGCTCCCAGCTTAATAACCTGAAGGGAAGCATCTGTAATAAAGGAGTTGGCCAACTTAAGGGCATTAATCCTATCCTGGATTTCTTCAAGGGGAGTGTCTGTCCGAATGGATTCAGACAATGCATCAAACCAGTATGCGGCCGCACTAGTGACCGTAGCAATACAAACCGTGGTTGCCATTGAAAACCCTGGTGTACATGCATCTTCTTGAGTAACCCCTCTAACTTTTTATCCATAGGATCCTTAAAGGAACAACAATCCTCTATTGGAATAGTAGTTATCTTGGCTAGTGTGAAAATTGTCCCTTCCACCTTGGGTACCGTCTGCCAAGACTCCTTGATAGTGTCTTCTATAGGAAACATCTTTTTAAATATAGGGGATGGAGAAAAAGGGATACCCGGTCTCTCCCATTCCTTAGCAATGATCTCTGTAGCCCTATCTGGTACAGGAAATACATCCACCATGGAGGGCACGTCAAAATAATTGTTTAGTTTACTAGACTTCTTAGGACTGACTATGATAGTAGTGTCGGAGTCGACCAGGGTAGATAAAACCCCCTTAAGTAACAAATGGAGGTGTTCTAGCTTAAACCTGAAGGATACAAATTCAGTATCAGTAGGAGGAATTACACTGTCTGAGTCTGAGATTTCACCTTCAGATGCTACCGAATTATCCTACTCCTCTGGCTTCTGGGAGAGGGCATTTGAAATAGCAACAACTGTGTCAGTAACCTCACTTGCTGATTGTTTACTTTTCCTCTTGCGCTTTCCCTGCAGCATGGGAAAAGCAGACAACGCATCAGAAAGAGAAGCAATGTCTTGCAAAGTAACTCCAGATGGAGTAATGGAGGAAGCGCAGGGCACTGGTTGTATGGACGCTAAGTTTTGGGACACTTGAGGAGAAAGCTACGGTATATTTTGAACATTGTCAGAAGACTCCTGAACAGCATTCACCCTAGACAATGTTGGATCAGAAAAAAAGTCTATCCCTATAATGTAAAGTTCTCTCAATACATAAGGAACAGAAAGGGATTGGTGGTTCAACATTAGCATCAAAACATAAAGAACTTGTAACATATTGCAGGGCCTCTTGGTCCATCTTTATTCACCACAAAAAACTGAATAAATAGATAGAAAGTTGGCGGAGCTTGGCCGCACTTGTAGATGGCCGCTTGCTAAGTTAGCTCTGAAGCCCCAGTGCATCTATGTGAAAAGCCTGAATAACCCAAAACCTGTCAGAACCCCAATTATGCTACACAACGAATCCTGAACCCAAGCGGATACTAATATTTGAAGAAGAAGACCGCTTACTATCAGAAAGACCCCCCCTGGGTGAAGACAAACTGTGAGGCCTGGTGCGCGGAGTTTTACCGCGACGTGACTGCACTGCTGCCTACCCGCGGGCATATATCGCCCGGAACCAGGGACTCTCTTGCATCTTACCGGAGGTCGCCTTGTGCCGGGAACATCACACCGGCATACAACACAGGCCTGCTACGCTACGGCTCACTGCGTGGTGCGGCGGCCCTTCCCTAGCCACACGCACACTAACCCAGAGACCGGTTAAAACACAGAGAGGCTTGGAGAAACAGCCTGAACATCAACCAAGTGCGACAGAGAGATTGGAGGCCCTGGAAGTGCATTTTGAAGATCTGCCCTGTCCCGGTAGAACCGCACCAACGCAGAGCAGGTGAGAACACCAAATAATAACAGGGCCCAGGAGGAGTGGGACAGCTAATGTGTGTAACCTGCATTAGACCTCAGGGTGACAAAATTCCTAACTGCAGGGCTGCATTGTTCCCTCACTGAAAGAATAGGCTCCTAGAGTGGGGGAAGAAGATAATAAAGAATAATATATTACCCACGAGGCCTGCCTCTCTCACACAAGAAGCTTATTAGGCAATCAGGAGTATAGTGAGGTTACCTTCCTATTATCAGTATGTCCCAGAAACGACTTGCAAAATCAACTAAGGGCTCTCAGTCCTCTAGTTTGGAGAACTACCTTATTGCAGCTGATACCCAAACAAATACCACAAGGGAGGCCACTGAATCCAGCAAACAGACTGCAGCTGTACAAACTTCCAGCGCAGACCACATTTTCTCTAGTTATGTTACCAAAGAAGATATTAGGCATCTATCTTCCAAAAATGACATTAAAGAAGCAATGATGGATGTGAAAATGTTATTTGGGGAACTGAAAAAAAGATATAGCTGCAGTGGATCACAGGGTCACACAAATGGAGGAAGTACAGGAAGAACTCAGATCTGACCTGCAACAACAAGCTAGTAGTATACAGTCTCAAGATACAACGGTACAAAGCCTCACAGACAGAATAGAGGATTTAGAAAACAGGAGCAGGCGTAATAACCTGAGGCTCCGTGGAGTACCTGAGACAGTTAATCCGCCTGACTTAAATCAATATATACAAGAACTGTTTAAATATCTGAAAAACACTCCTAATGCAGCTGAGATCCCAGTTGAAAGAGCACACAGGGCGCTCAGACCCAAGCCACCAGCCAGAGCCCCTCCTAGGGATATCATTATTAAATTACTCTCATACAAGGACAAAGAAGACATTCTAAGGCATTCCAGGAACAAACACCCCCTAATATTTGAGGGCACAGAGATTCAAATTTATACAGATTTATGTCCTGCTACACTGCAAAAGAGGCGAGACTTACGCTATATTACTTCCATCCTCAAGGAGCAGCAAATCCAGTACAGATGGGGCTTCCCCACATGCATAATAGCATCTAAAGAAGGCACCTCTGCCATCTTCAGGTCGCTGGATGACCTTAGCGCCTTTAATCAGGCATTCGGCCTGCAGATTAGACCTCCGGGAGGAGCAGCTGCTCGTGCACATCCTGGACCGGGGATGGCTCGAGGTGTGGATGGCCACTGATTTCAATCTGGATTCCTACCACAAAGGGACCTGACCCACTGTCATACTATGCACCACCTGAAAGACCCCAGAAATGGGAAACTTCCTCCACTTGAAACTACAACCCAGCTAGACTTCCAGACAGATAAGTAAAACACCTTCCACCCCTTTATTGCATCATGGAAGTGTCACATTCCCCTATTAGCTTAATTGCCCTTAGCTTATTTAATCTGTGTACAGGGAATAATGTCATTTTCTCTAATATGAGGGGGCAGCTACAGGCGGGACGGACTGATATTTGGACTGTAAAAAGAACCCTGTCCTGTAGCTGTACTCGCAATCTCTTGAACACTGGGACAAATGGGATGTTTTGGTTTATGATGTTTGTTTATATTATCACTAACTTGTCATTGCCAACACGTTTATAGTGATAGTGATATAGTGCAATTATTTTCTGTTACTTTAGACACAATAACAGGATAACTGGTTGACTACGCTGAAGGAAATTAGGTTTATGAGATACCATGCTATGTTACTAGTTTCAATCACAGTAGTTCAATATAATAAAAAAAAAAAAAAAAAAAAAAAAATCTTAGATATGTATGTATGCATATACATAAAAGTTATATCTGAATGTATTCATATTCTTCCCTTAACTTACTGACCCTTGGCTCATGTACCTAAGCACAAGGAATTATGTGATTTTCTCTAATAAGACAAGGCAGCTACGGGTGGGACGGACTGATGCTTGGACTGTACAAAGGGCCCAGCCCTGGAGCTGTTCTTACACCTTTCCTCCAACATTGTGATAGTTTGGATGTTTTTGCTTCAGTAGATTGTTTTTATTGCAACTAATCTGTCATAACCAACATATTTACAGTAACAATTCACAAAGCATTTATTTTCTGTTATCAAAGAAATAGCAACTGATTGATTAACTATTTACACTAAAAGGAACTGAGCCTATGAGAAGCCATGTTTTATTCACAGTTTAAGCTCCCAATAACACATTTCAATATATAAAAAGAAAAGGGGGGGGGGATGGGAGCCAAAAAAAAAAAAAAAAAAAAAAAAAATTTAAAATGTATACATGCATAGATATCATATTTGAACACTCAAGTGTACCCCCAACACTCTGCGAAGTGGAGCTGGGATTTAAACGTCCATTTCTCAACCTTTATTAAAGGACAGACAGTGGGGACTATAACTTAGGTTCCCTTCACCTCGTTTTAGTTAAAAATAAATTATCCGCAATTGGTTCATACACACGTTCTGACGATTACTTTTTAGATAATTTAGGGTTATTTCACCTACAAAGTTTATCACCATAATTATAATCTGTATAGATGTTCTGGGGCTAATACCTCCTGCTATTTAACTACTCTTGTTTTACAGATTGTTCCCCTTTTCTTTTTTCTTTTTCCCTACCACTCTCCACCCCTAGAAACTAGGAACAGCGACCTTGGATCGCTACTTTATCTACCAGACAATCTCCCCTCCAACCCTCTACTAAACACCTTTTTAAGACTCACTCCCTTTCCCACTGTCACCTCTTTCCCCTTCCCTGACGACCTCAATAGCTCATTTATCTTAACAACCTCCACCCTATCCCCTTCCTACCTCCTTACCCTCCCCCCTTCCCCCCCCCCCCCTTTTTTTTTTTTTTTCTCTTCCCCCTCCATCCGCTCCTTAGCTCAATATGCATTCACAGGCCAGGATACATACCTTAGATCTTGTTACTATCAATGTCAAGGGCTTAAATAGCCCAGAGAAAAGATCGGTCGTCACCAGAGACCTTAATAGGCAGGGAGGAGATGTGATTTTCATTCAAGAAACACACTTCGCTAAGACCAGAGAACCTAAATGGTTCAATAGACACTACCCGACCGCACACTTCGCATCTGGACCTTCCAAAAAGAACGGAGTGGGGATCTTGTTTCGCCACTCCACACCATTCCAGACCGAACAAGAATTAAATAGATAGAAAGTTGATATTTTATTAAAAAAAATACCTCACAAAAAAAACGTTACTGTTCCTTTAAATCTTTAAAATAAACTGCTTTATTTTTCAGCAATAAAATGAAATAACATAATTAAATACTCCGGACACCTTTACACCTCAGCTTAACTTTTCTGAGCTGCTTACCTGCCTGACTAACACCGGAGATTATAGGCTGTTAGATGATCCAGACTCAATCTATTTATTCTGTCAGATGAAGTCCGTAATACGGCCCAAAAACTGAGACAAAGTCTTCCGTGTCACAGAACACAGGAACTATGAAGGGGAAGTGCGCAACAAATTTTGGCGCTTCCATTAGCCCCGCCCATCGTGGGCATTACAAGAAAAAGCTTCCCTCAAGTCTTTTAAAAGCATAGTAATGCCGTTTTATACTTAAGTTAAAAAACACCACCTCTGAGCCTGCTCCTCGTCCCCACTGCCTGCTATTATTGCCCATAATAAATACTCTCCAAGTCATAAAAGAATTCCTTTATTATGTCCCAAATTATATTATATTAAAGTGCCAACTTTTATTCTGAATGAAGTAGAAGGTAGCTCACTAGGTTTGAGAGGCATGATTCCTCACATGGACCTGTGGAAAAAAATGCAAAGACTGAATAAACTTGCTCAGGCTTTAGGAAATAGGGCAGCATTGGTATATGGGAGGTGCAGTGACGATTATGCCCCACAAGTTCCCATTGCTCTAAAGCCACCACTGTTCTACTGAAGAGACTGATATGGACTACAACTACACCCTAGAACAAAGCAGCACAATCTTGCACCACTTAAAAAATAAAATCTTGCTTGAAGAATCTTCTTTTCCAACACCTAACTTTACCACTTCCTTGCTCTAACGTAGGCAAAGAGAATGACTGGGGTTAGAGGAAAGGGAGGTGATATTTAACAGCTTTTCTGTGGTGCTCTTTCTCGCCTCCTGCTGGGCAGGAGTGATATTCCCAATAGTAATTAGATGATCCGTGGACTCATAGTGTCATTAGAAAGAAAGACAAGCAACAGAACAATAATAAAAACAAAATTTTGATTACCTGATAAATTAATTTAATGTCAGTGAGAGTCCACAAGACATCATTTGTGAGAATTACCCTTCTGACCACTAGGAGGAGGCAAAACACTACAAATAGCAGAATTTTAAATCCCTCCCACTTATCTGAATTTTCAGTCATACATATAGCCAATTAGATAAAGGAAAAAGAAGAGCAGGAAAGACAAACTGAAACAAAAGAAATGCTGCCGCAAACTATAAAGAAGAAAGGACATGGCAAGTGGACCTAAAGGGATAGGAAAGTAAAAATTAAACTTGCATAATATAGATAGAGCATGTAACTTTAAGACACTTTTAAATTTATAAGCTTTGGTATCCTTTGTTGAAAAAGAATATGCACATTCCTATACTAGAGGAAGCTAGCTGGTGATTGGTGCCTGCACACATTTGTCTCTTGTGATTGGCTAACTAGATGTGTTCAGCTCTCTGTAGTGCAATTATGTTCCTTCAGCAAATGATAACAAGAGAATGAAAAATTTGATAGTAGAAGTAAATTGGAACTCCACCTAAATCATGAAAGAAAAATTTTGGGGTTCCTGTTCCTTTAATGAAAGAAATGAAAATTTATTGGGTAAACATAAATTTTGCTTTCTTTCATCAGATGGTGAGAGTCCACAAGACAGGGAGGGTACTGTCAGGGATTTTTCCCTGTTTTGTTTGCCATGTGCTGCTGGCAGCCATTTTACTCACCTCTCTTGCTGACTATGGTGCATTGTGGGGGATGCTGCTCATTTCTTGCACTTCCTTTTATGGCTAGACTGGTGTGCAGCATCTGTGTGAGACAGAATGCAGTCTCAGAATTGTGATGCCATCACTTATTATTTAAAGGGCCTCTGTTCAGTATGCTTTGCCTTTGCGTTGTCTCAGACCTGTTTGTGAGAGTTCCTGTGTATTACCTGGCTGTCTGACGTCCTTCCTGATTCCTGATCCCTGGCTTGTTCCTGACTCTGCTGTTTTCCTTGTTCCTGATTCCGGCTCGTCTGACTATTTGCTTTGACTCCTGACTCAGCTCGTCAGACTACCATCTCTGGTTTTGACTCCAGGCTTGTTATTTGACTTGTGGACTTTTTATTATTTTTTCTATTAATAAAGGTGTGATTATTTTTGCACTTCTCGTCTCAGTCTGATTCCTGGCACCCTGACAAGATCACCATGAAATAGGGAATCAGTTAAGGCAGGTATGTTACTGATCACGCACGGCCAAAAGTAACCTCAGAAGTTATAAAACTTTGAAAGTACACAAAGAGGACCAGGTAGCTCCTTTACAAATCTGTTCCATAGAAGCATCATTATGAAAGGCGCAAGTAGGGGCAACTACTCTAGTAGATTAGCACTTCAAAATTTACCTCACTCCATCAAAGAGGAAAAAGAATCACAGAGGATTCTGGGTAAGTGGGAGGATTTAAAGCTCTGGTATGTTGGAGTGTTTTTGCCTCCTCCTAATGGTTAGGAGATTAATTCCCAAACGTGATATCTCGTGGACTCTTACCATCTAATGAAAGAAATCATTTAAACATTAGAGCATTATCTGTTTGCACATTTATGTCTCTTTAGATAATTATAGACATACCCTAGTTTTTCAGTCATTTAACACTGTGTTAATATACAGAAATGTGCAATAGTAGCTTGTGTGTGTGTATACATTCAAACATAAACACAAATACATAAACGCACACATACACAATAATGGATTTGCACAGAGAAGGGGATACGGATGTCAAAAAAAAAGTAAAATCAATTTGTAATCTACATTTGGCTAAAAACACCAGATGCTATTTGTGCTTTTTTTCAGTATGAAATTGTTTATATCCTACAAACATATGGTTTGGTTCCCCTCCCTCACCTCAGAGGATGCTTTTTTTTTTTTTTTTAATTAGATATTCTCCCTTGATGTATTTAGCTCAAACTTATTGAGTCAAAACAAAAGCAAATATAAAAGATAATGTGAGCTGATTTTTAAGCAACATGTCGATAGGTTCCCAGTTCATTTGGGAAATTTAGCCTACAGAAGAAAGGAGTCACCTGCTAAACAAAGATAACGATGTTAACGCATGCGCAAATTTCTTCTGATGCTCAAATTACCACTCTACCTTAAAGTGATGGTAAATTTGAGCGTTTAATAAACTCTAGGATTTACCATCACTAAAAATAAAGTTGAGTTTAAGTAATCAATTATTAAAAAAAAGGGTGCTAAACTTACCCTGACTCTGTACCTTGCTAAACTCAGCGGCTCCAGCCGCCCACAGCACAGTACAATGAGGTGACGTTTGCATCTCTAAGCCAATAGCCATGCGTATCATCTGACTGTTCTGTGTGCTAGCACAGCTATTGGTTTAGAGGTGCAAACATCAGCTCATTGGTAAGACGTGGGCTGCCATAGCCGCTGAGTTTAGTGAGGTGTAGCGGCACAGTAAAGATGAGTTTAGCACCCTTTTTTAACAATTGATCACTTAAATTCAGCTTTTTTTGTAGTGATGGTAAATCCTAGCGTTTGTTAAAAACTCAGATTTACAATCACTTTAAAGTATTTCCCCCCATATTTTTTGTATGCTTGAGAGGAGTGTTACTATTATGTCTGCGCTAGCCATACGGCACAGAGGTTAGCTAGCCAGCTTTGCTGTGGGCAGCCAGAGGGGTTTATTTTAATATAACAATCAAAAAAGAAAATTTTTTTTTTTAGTATTTTCAAGCAAAAATCAAGAATGAAGGTCCACCTTGTATATTCATTAGATGCTAGCGTTTCAAACATGCACAGGTTTATCATCACTTTAAAGGGATATGGAACCCCAAAAAATGTATTTTGTGGTTTAGATGGAGCATTAATTCTAAACAACTTTCAAATTTTCTTCTATTATCAAATTTGTTTTGTTCTCTTGGTATTGTTTGTTGAAGATTTAGCAATGCACTACTGGGAATTAACTAAACTGAGCAGCCATGAGCCATTGATAAGAGGCCACCACTCTTTTGTTTTTATGCTTTGAGGCTTCTCACTGCCCTCCAGTAGAACAGTGGGAATCCTGTTTATTAGTCAGTGACAAATCTGCTCTTAAAGTGAATGTAAACTTGAGCATAGTCGCTCAAGTCACAGGATAGAATTTAAAAAATGAATGAGACTTTCATTCATCAAATGTGTAGTATATACTTATCTTCTGCGATTTTTACCTTGTAATGCTATAAGGATAAGCGCCGTTCCCCTGCCCGCCATATTTATGAATTGATTGACAGATGACGAATCTGCAATCCACTAATCGTTGTTTCCCCCTGGGTGTTCAGCCCCTTTGCACAAATGTCATGGCCCGGGGGGGGGGGGAAACAACTACTGTATTAGTGGATTGCAGATTCGTCATCTGTCAATCAATTGATAAATATGGCGGACGGAGGAAAGGCACTTATCATTATAGCATTACAAGGTAAAAATCGCAGAAGATAAGTATATACTACACATTTTGAATGAAAGTCTCATTCATTTTTTAAATTCTATCCTACAACTTGAGCGACTATGCTCAAGTTTACATTCACTTTAAGATCCCACTATACACACGTGCACTTTGTGCTAGCTTCAAAATGCAAATAAACAGAATGAACAAAATATTTTTAAGTAAAATAGTTTTTGTAAATGTTTAAGCATAACCTGATTAATATTCATGAAATATTTTTAGAGTTTACTGTCCAGTTAAAGTGATGGTAAATCTGAGCGTGTTTGAAACGCTAACGTGCATCTAATGTGTAAACAAAGTGGACCTTCATTCATCATTTTTACTTGAAATGTCAAATAAATGTTCCTAGCTTTTCTGATCGTTATACTAAAATAACCCCCTGCCGGCCGACCAATGCAAAGATCTTTTTTTTTTCACAAATTGACATTTCCACCTCCTCTCCAATAGCTGTGCTAGCCATACGGCACTCAGAGGTTAGCTATTGTAGATAAGTTGGAAATGCAACCTCGTTAAAAAAATTAGCTTTGTGGTGGGCAGCCAGAGGGGGTTATTTTAATATAAGGAACTTTTTTTTAGCATTTTCAAGTAAAAATGAATGAAGGTCCACATTGTGCATTCATTAGATGCACGCTAGCGTTTCAAATATGCTCAGGTTTACCATCACTTTAAAGGGATCATGGTTAAACAGACACTAAACCCAGATTGTTTATTTCATGATTCAGATAGGGCAAGCAATTTTAAGCAACTTTCTAATTTACTTCTATTATCATATTTTCTTCGTTCTTTTACTATCTTTATTTTAAAAAGCAGGAATCTAAGTTAAGGCGTTGGGACATTTTGGTTCAGCATCTGGGTTGTGCTTGATGATTGGTGGCTAAATGTACCTACCAATCAGCAAGCGCTATCCAGGATGCTAAACCAAAAATAGGCCAGCTCTTTAGCTTACATTCCTGCTTTGTCAAATAAAGATAGAAAGAGAACGAATACAAATGATAATAGGAGTAAATTAAAAAGTTGCTTAAAATTGCTTGCCCTATCTGAACCTTAAAAAAAGAAATGGGTCTAGTATCCTTCAATATAGAGTATCAATTCTAAACAACTTTCCAATTTGCTTCTATTATCAAATTTGCTTTGTTCTTTTGATACTTTTTGTTGAAGTTTTAGCAATACACTACTGGGAGTTAATTGAAAACATCAGGCAAGTCAATGAAAAGAGCCATAATGTGCACTCACCAAATAGCTGCTAGCTCCCAGTAATGCATTGCTGCTCCTGAGCCTACCTAGGTATACTTTTCAACAAAGGATATAATTGAACAAAGAAAATTAGATAATAGAGGTAAACTGGAAAGTTGTTAAAAATAGAATGCTTTATCTGAATCATGAAAGAAAAAAAAGGAAATTTATGCTTACCTGATAAATGTGTTTCTTCTACGATATGACGAGTCCACGGATTTCATCCTTACTTGGATATAAACCTCCTGCTAACAGGAAGTGGCAAAGAGCACCACAGCAGAGCTGTATATATAGCTCCTCCTTTCCCTCCACCTCCAGTCATTCGACCGAAGTTAGGAAGAGAAAGGAAAAGCCAAAGGTGCAGAGGTGACTGAAGTTTAACAAAAATATAATATATACCTGTCTTAAAAATGACAGAGTGGGCCGTGGACGTCATATCGTAGAAGAAATAAATTTATCAGGTAAGCAAAAATTTCCTTTTCTTCTACAAGATATGACGAGTCCACGGATTTCATCCTTACTTGTGGGATACAATACCAAAGCTACAGGACACGGATGAAAAGGGAGGGACAAGACAGGGACCTAAATGGAAGGCACCACTGCTTGAAGAACCTTTCTCCCAAAACCAGCCTCAGAAGAAGCAAAAGTATCAAATTTGGAAAATTTGGAAAAAGTGTGAAGAGCCTTGCAAATCTGTTCAACAGAAGCATCGTTTTTAAATGCCCATGAGGAAGCCACAGCCCTAGTAGAATGAGCCGTAATTCTTTAAGGAGGCTGCTGTCCAGCAGTCTCATACGCCAGATGGATGATACTCTTCAGCCAGAAAGAAAGAGAGGTAGCCGCAGCTTTCTGACCCCTATGCTTTCCAGAAAAAACAATGAATAATGAAGATGATTGACGGAAATCCTTAGTAGCCTGCAAGTAAAACTTCAGGGCACGGACCACGTCCAAGTTATGCAACATACGCTCCTTCTTAGAAGAAGGGTTAGGACATAATGAAGGAACAACAATTTCCTGATTAATATTCTTATTAGAAACAACCTTAGGAAGGAAACCGGGTTTGGTACGTAAAACCACCTTATCAGAATGGAAGATAAGATAAGACGAATCACATTGTAATGCTGAAAGCTCCGAAACTCTACGAGCAGAAGAAATAGCAACCAAAAACAAAACTTTCCAAGATAACAACTTAATATCTATGGAATGCATGGGTTCAAACGGAACCCCTTGAAGAACATTAAGAACTAAATTCAAACTCCAGGGTGGAGCAATTGGTCTAAACACAGGCTTAATTCTGGTTAAAGCCTGACAAAAAGAATGAACGTCTGGAACATCTGCCAAATGTTTGTGTAGCAAAATTGACAAAGCAGAGATTTGTCCCTTTAAAGAACTCGCTGATAACCCTTTCTCCAATCCTTCTTGGAGAAAAGACAGAATTCTGGGAATCCTAACTCTACTCCATGAGTAGCCCTTGGATTCACACCAGAGAAAGATATTTACGCCATATCTTATGATAGATCTTTCTAGTGACAGGCTTACGTGCCTGAATCAAAGTATCAATGACCGAATCAGAGAACCCCGGCTTAGATAAAATCAAGCGTTCAATCTCCAAGCAGTTAGTTGCAGAGAAACTAGATTTGGGTGTTGGAAGGGTCCCTGAATGAGAAGGTTCTGCCTCAATGGAAACCTCCACGGCGGCAGAGAGGACATGTCCACTAGATCGGCATACTAAGTCCTGCGAGGCCACGCAGGCGCGATTAGAATTACTGAAGCCCTCTCCTGTTTGATCCGAGCAATCACCCGAGGCAGGAGAGCAAACGGAGTAAACACATAAGCTAGGATGAACGACCAAGGCACTGCCAAGGCATCTATCAGTTCGGCCTGAGGATCCCTCGACCTGGATCCGTATCTTGGATGCTTGGCATTCTGAAGAGATGCCATGAGATCTAACTCATATCTGCCCCATCTGAGGATCAGAGTGGCAAAGACCTCCGGATGGAGCTCCCACTCCCTCGGATGAAACGTCTGTCGGCTTAAAAAGTCAGCTTCCCAGTTGTCCACTCGTGGGATGTAGATTGCTGACAGATAACAAGAGTGGGCCTCCGCCCACCGAATTATCTTCGATACTTCTGTCATCGCCAAGGAACTCCTTGTTCCTACCTGATGATTGATGTAGGCTACAGTCGTGATGTTGTCCAACTGAAAGTGAATGAATTTGGCCGAAGCCAACTGAGGCCACACCTGAAGCGCATTTAATATTGCTCTCAATTCTAGAATATTGATTGGAAGAAGTGACACCGACACACCCTGAGCCTTCAGGGAATTCCAGACTGCACATCAACCTAGAAGGCTGGCGTCCGTCGTCACTATCACCCATGAGGGTCTGTGAAAGCATGTCCCTTGGGACAGATGATCCTGAGACAACCACCAAAGAAGAGAGTCTCTGGTCTCCTGTTCCAGACCTATCTAAGGGGATAAATTTGCATAATCTCCATTCCACTGTCCGAGCATGCACAGTTGCAGTGGTCTGAGATGAAATCGAGCAAACGGAATGATGTCCATTGCCGTCGCCATCAATCCAATTACCTCCATGCACTGAGCCACTGATGGCCGAGGATTGGACTGAAGGGCTCGGCAAGTATTGAAAATATTTGACTTTCTGACCTCTGTCAGAAAAATCTTCATGGATATAGAATCTATCAGAGTTCCCAAGAAGGGAACCCTTGTTTGTGAAATTAGTGAACTTTTTTCTAGATTCACTTTCCATCCATGAGTTCTCAGAAAGGACAACACCGTGTCTGTGTGAGATCTTGTCCGATGATAAGTTGACACCTGGATCAGAATATCGTAGAGATAAGGCGCTACTACAATGCCCCGCGGCCTGAGAACCGCCAGAAGGGACCCTAGGACCTTCGTGAAGATCCTGGGTGCTGTGGCCAGCCCGAAGGGAAGAGCCACAAACTGAAAATGTTTCTCCAGGAAGGCAAACCTTAGGAACTGATGATGATCCTTGTGGATAGGAATATGAAGGTATGCATCCTTCAAGTCCACGGTAGTCATGTATTGACCCTTCTGGATCATTGGTAAAATTGTTTGAATAGTCTCCATCTTGAAGGAATGGAATCTGAGAAACTTATTTAGACTCTTGAAATCTAAAATGGGTCTGAATGTTCCCTCTTTTTTGGGAACCACGAAAAGATTTGAGTAAAACCCCTGTCCCTGTTCCAGTCTTGGAACGGGACGAATTACTCCCATAGTAGAGAGGTCTTTTACACAACAAGAACGCCTCTCTTTTTATCTGGTCTACAGACAATCGTGAAAGAAGAAATCTTTCCCTTGGGAGAAAATTTTTGAATTCCAGTTGATACCCGTGGGTCCCGATATCCAGAGCCCAGGGGTCCTGAACATCTCTTGCCCAAGCCTGGGCAAAGAGAGAAAGCCTGCCCCCTACTAGATCCGGTCCCAGATCGGGGGCCGCCCCTTCATGCTGTCTTGGTAGCAGCAGCGGGCTTCTTGGGTTGTTTACCCTTGTTCCAAGCCTGGTTAGGTCTCCAGACGGACTTGGTCTGAGTAAAATTCCTTTCTTGTTTCGTGGAAGAAGAGGGTACTCCTTTAAAGTTCCGAAAGGAACAAAAATTATTTTGTTTACCTCTCATCTTAGCAGTAGGTAGAAATTATTTCTTTCAACTCAGGCACGAATAGGGTCTTACCCTTGAAAGGAATAGCCAAGAGCTTTGACTTAGATGACACATCAGCAGACCACGATTTTAACCATAATGCTCTATGCGCTAAAATGGCAAATAATGCATTCTTAGCCACCAACTTAGCAATTTGAAAGGCGGCATCTGTGATAAAAGAATTAGCCAGCTTGAGAGCCTTAATTCTATCTAAAATATCCTCTAAAGGAATCTCAGTCTTAAGAGACTCTTCTAAGGCATCAAACCAGAAAGCCGCCGCAGTAGTAACTGGTACAATGTAATGAATAAATAACTTTTTTAGAAGACCCTCCAATTTCTTATCCATAGGGTCTTTGAAAGCACAGTTGTCCTCAATAGGAATAGTTGTACGCTTAGCCAGGGTAGATATAGCTCCCTCCACCTTATGGACTGTCTGCCAAGAGTCCCGAACGGTGTCCGATATGGGATACAATTTCTTAAAATTAGGAGGAGGAGAGAACGGTATACCCGGTCTGTCCCACTCCCTCTTGATAATCTCCAAAATTCTCTTAGGAACCGGAAAAACATCAGTGTAAGCAGGTACCTCTAAATATTTTTCCATTTTACACAATTTCTCTGGTGGTACCATAGTAGGGTCACAGTTATCCAGAGTCGCTAAGACCTCCCGAAGTAACAGGCGGAGGTGTTCCAGCTTAAATTTAAAGAACATGACGTCCGAATCTGTTCGAGGTAACACACTTCCCGATTCCGCAAGTTCTCCCTCAGACAAAAATTCCCTGACCCCCAAACTCAGATCCCTGTGAGGGTACATCGGAAATAGCCAACAAAGCATCAGAGGACTCAGTATTCACATTGATTCCTGTCCTACTGCGTTTGCCCTGTAACACTGGTAACTTAGATAATAGCTCTGTAAGGGAAATTGACATAACTGCAGCCATATCATGCAGAGTAAATAAATTAGACGCGGTTGAGGAACTCGGCGTCGCTTGGGTGGGCGTTAAATGTTGTGACACTTGGGGAGAATTTGGCGGCATATCCTGATTCTCTTCAGACTGAGAATCATCCTTAGGCACACTTTCTTTACATAAAATATGCTTTTTACATTGTAAGGCCCTTTCAGTACAAGAGGTACACAAAGTAAGAGGGGGTTCCACAATGGCATCTAAACACCTAGAACAAGTAGTTTCCTCAAGTTCAGACATGTTAAACAGACTAGCAATAGCCACAATAGTCGTTTTTAACCTTATTTATTGATTCAAAGAATTTAAAAAAAAAAAATGTACTGCGCCTTTAAATAATAAAAGTTAAACAATTATTCTGTATCTCACAAAAAACGATTTTTCAGCAATAAAAACTATAATAAACAGCTCAAATTAGCTAAATAATATTGCACAATTTGGAAGAAAATGCTAAATCACATTTTAGAGTGTCTTTATTTGTATATCAAGTTTTAAAAAACGATATCAGCCCCTGCACCTCGCCACAGCTCTACTGTGGCGCCTACCTGCCCCCAGGGTACTCAAGTCTGTGCCAATAACAATCCGGTGATTGAAAAACTAACTTGGGCCCCACCGGAGCTAGTGCCTTGCTGCCTTATAGTGAAGAGAAAACTGCGCGTCTGAGTGTGAGAAATAGGTCCCGCCCACCATTGGCATCGCATTAACCGTCCCCACAACCGCATGGGAAGAAAATTTAGTGAAGCCATGTGGTCCCCTAATGTCTAGCCAAAGCGGCTACCAACACAGCCATCTTTCTAGGCCAAGTAATAAAAAATAGAACAGTCTCTCAGCTGCCTCTCCCAGTGTCTAGCCCATATTGACTCACATAACATATAGCAATCAATATACAAAACCGTAATTTCAGTACCACCATAAACCATATAGGTCTACTGCTTACCCCTTCCCCGGTAGGGAATAATGTCAGCCAGTTCTGATATAACAAGTCTCCTCAGAAGTAAAGAACTGAACATACCTCAATGCTGCTTGTGACACCATTCTCCACATTTCTGAAGATTTTTCTTGCACTACCTTCAGAAGCTCTGTGGGAACCATATCAGATCTTAGATAACGTTTGCTAAGATCATCAACATCAGGGCAGAAAATGAATGTCTGCATTTTTCTTGGGAATCCAGACTGGCAATTTCTCCCTGAGGAAAATAGTACTCACTGGCACCATTTTAAAATAAAAAAAATCTTGATTGAAGAATCTAAAACTAACACCTCACTTTACCTCTTCCTATTACTAACACAGGCAAAGAGAATGACTGGAGGTGGAGGGAAGGGAGGAGCTATATATACAGCTCTGCTGTGGTGCTCTTTGCCACTTCCTGTTAGCAGGAGGATACATTCCCACAAGTAAGGATGAAATCCGTGGACTCGTCAAATCTTGTAGAAGAAATTGGGTTATATGACCCTTTAATTAAATATTTATTTAAAAAAGATTATGCAAAAGCTGTTTAAACTGCACGTTTGTGGCTGAAAACTCCAACAGTCCTATCTGTAGACAGGAACATTGCTTTTTAAGCATAAAAAATATTAAATTTAACACTGGAACAACCATGTTAAAACATAAAATAAAAAAAGATAATGTTAAATGCCCTTTAAATGCATTGATGAAAAGAATTGCAATGTCCCTTTAATACATTACTTTCAGTAAACTACAGTCTTTTATACTTCACATATAAAAGTGCCACAATATTTCCTGTTTGATTTGTAAGTAACAAGTTATTCATTTAGCATAAGAAGCTACAACTATCCCTCTATTAGCGGTTTATGTAACAATAAGGTCACTTACTAGGCTTATAGCTATTTGTTACAACTCACTGCCATTTATATTTTCTGGGGTGCGTATGCTCAGTTGAACAAAACTTTTGTCTTACTAAAATAAATCACTAACTAGAAAGGAGAGGTGATCACCAGCAGAGCTTAAAGGGGCATTGTACACTAGATTTTTCTTTGCATAAATGTTTTGCAGATGATCCATTTATATAGCCCATCTGAGTGTGTTTTTGTAACAAAGTATAGTTTTGCTTATTTTTAAATAACATTGTGCTGGTTTTCAGACTCCTAACCAAGCCCCAAAGTTTTAGATGTGTACTGATGTCTACAGACTTCAGACTGCTTCTGTTTGTATAATGGGTTTTCTCATATGCAGGGGAGGGGTGAGGAGGGGAGGTTCTGCTTTCAGCCCCTTTCAGTGGGTGTCCCAGGCTAATCTCATTAAAAGTGCTAAATTGGGAGCTTCTAAGTAAGTTTTTAAAATGTTTTATACTGGATTTTTATATCAGTATCTGTGCATATTATTCTTTTAGTAGTGTCTATTACATGCAGTTAAATGAAAATTGGTGGATACTGCCCCTTTAAAGGGATAGGAAACCCAATATTTTTTTCATGATTCAGATAGTAGAAATAAATTGGAACATTGTGTGTTCGGTCTCATTTGTTTTGTTCTCTTTGTACCCTTTGTTGAAAAGTATACCTAAGTAGGCTCAAAATCTGAATCAAGAAAGATGCTGAGCTGTAGACCAAAATACTGTTGTCTGACTTCCAATGACCCTTTAATAGTTTGTACTACGGGATAGTACCCACCGAGGGTGCAGCTTCTTTTAACCCCACTGATTCACAAGGGAAAACTCTCTGCCAAGCATATCTATTGGATCCCATCCAGAAGGAAAGTGTAGTCCTAAAAACAGAATTTATGCTTACCTGATAAATTACTTTCTCCAACGGTGTGTCCGGTCCACGGCGTCATCCATTACTTGTGGGATATTCTCCTCCCCTACAGGGAAAGGCAAGGAGAGCACACAGCAAGAGCTGTCCATATAGCTCCCCCTCTGGCTCCGCCCCCCAGTCATTCGACCGACGGTTAGGAGAAAAAGGAGAAACTATAGGGTGCCGTGGTGACTGTAGTGTATAAAGAAAAAGAAAAAAATTTCAAACCTGATTAAAAAACCAGGGCGGGCCGTGGACCGGACACACCGTTGGAGAAAGTAATTTATCAGGTAAGCATAAATTCTGTTTTCTCCAACATTGGTGTGTCCGGTCCACGGCGTCATCCATTACTTGTGGGAACCAATACCAAAGCTTTAGGACACGGATGAAGGGAGGGAGCAAATCAGGTTACCTAAACAGAAGGCACCACGGCTTGCAAAACCTTTCTCCCAAAAACAGCCTCCGAAGAAGCAAAAATATCAAATTTCTAAAATTTGGCAAAAGTTTGCAGAGAAGACCAAGTCGCTGCCTTACATATCTGATTAACAGAAGCCTCGTTCTTGAAGGCCCATGTGGAAGCCACAGCCCTAGTGGAGTGAGCTGTGATTCGTTCAGGAGGCTGCCGTCCGGCAGTCTCATAAGCCAATCGGATAATGCTTTTCAGCCATAAAGAAAGAGAGGTAGCAATAGCTTTTTGTCCTCTCCTCTTACCAGAGTAAACGACAAACAAGGATGAGGTTTGTCTAAAATTCTTTGTTGCTTCTAAATAGAACTTTAAAGCACGGACTACATCTAAATTGTGTAACAAACGTTCCTTCTTTGAAACTGGATTCGGGCACAGAGAAGGAACAACTATTTCCTGGTTAATATTCTTGTTGGAAAAAACTTTTGGAAGAAAACCAGGCTTGGTACGCAAAATAACCTTATCTGAATGGAACACCAGATAGGGTGGATCACACTGCAAAGCAGATAATTCAGAAACTTTTCTAGCAGAAGAAATAGCAACCAAAAACAGAACTTTCCAAGATAGCAACTTGATATCTATGGAATGTAAGGGTTCAAACGGAACCCCCTGAAGAACTGAAAGAACTAAATTTAGACTCCAAGGAGGAGTCAAGGGTCTGTAAACAGGTTTGATTCTGACCAAAGCCTGTACAAAAGCTTGTACCTCTGGCACAGCTGCCAGTCATTTGTATAACAAGACAGATAAAGCAGAAATCTGTCCTTTTAGAGAACTCGCTGACAATCCCTTATCCAAACCTTCTTGGAGAAAGGAGAGGATCTTAGGAATTTTAATCTTACACCAGGAGAATCCCTTGGATTAACACCAACAGATATATCTTTTCCATATTTTATGGTAAATCTTTCTAGACACAGGTTTTCTGGCTTGGACCAGAGTATCTATCACTGAATCTGAAAACCCACGCTTGGATAAAATCAAACGTTCAATTTCCAAGCAGTCAGCTGCAGAGAAATTAGATTTGGATGTTCGAATGGACCATGTACTAGAAGATCCTGTCTCAAAGGTAGCTTCCATGGTGGAGCCGATGACATATTCACCAGGTCTGCATACCAAGTCCTGCGTGGCCACGCAGGAGCTATCCGAATCACCGAGGCCTTCTCCTGTTTGATCCTGGCTACAAGCCTGGGAAGGAGAGGGAACGGTGGAAACGCATAAGCTAGGTTGAAAGTCCAAGGCGCCACTAATGCATCCACTAGAGTCGCCTTGGGATCCCTGGATCTGGACCCGTAGCAAGGAACCTTGAAGTTCTGATGAGACGCCATCAGATCCATGTCTGGAATGCCCCATAATTGGGTCAACTGGGCAAACACCTCCGGGTGGAGTTCCCACTCCCCCGGATGAAAGGTCTGACGACTCAGATAATCCGCCTCCCAGTTTTCCACTCCTGGGATGTGGATCGCAGACAGGTGGTAGGAGTGATCCTCCGCCCATTTGATGATCTTGGTCACCTCTCTCATCGCCAGGGAACTCCTTGTTCCCCCCTGATGGTTGAAGTAAGCAACAGTCGTCATGTTGTCTGATTGGAATCTTATGAATCTGGCCTTTGCTAGTTGAGGCCAAGCCCGGAGAGCATTGAATATCGCTCTCAGTTCCAGGATGTTTATCGGGAGAAGAGACTCTTCCCGAGACCATAGACCCTGAGCTTTCAGGGAATCCCAGACCGCGCCCCAGCCTAATAGACTGGCGTCGGTCGTGACAATGACCCACTCTGGTCTGCGGAAGATCATTCCCTGGGACAGGTGATCCTGAGTCAGCCACCAACGGAGTGAGTCTTCTGATCTACTTAAATCACTAGAGACAAGTCTGTATAGTCCCCATTCCACTGTTTGAGCATGCACAGTTGTAATGGTCTTAGATGAATTCGCGCAAAAGGAACTATGTCCATTGCTGCAACCATCAACCCTACTACTTCCATGCACTGAGCTATGGAAGGCCGTAGAACAGAGTGAAGAACTTGACAAGCGTTTAGAAGCTTTGACTCTCTGACATCTGTCAGGAAAATCTTCATTTCTAAAGAATCTATTATTGTTCCCAAGAAAGGGACTCTTGTTGACGGAGACGGGGAACTTTTTTCTATGTTCACCTACCACCCGTGAGATCTGAGAAAGGCTAGAACAATGTCTGTGTGAGCCTTTGTCTTTGAAAGAGACGACGCTTGAATTAGGATGTCGTCCAAGTAAGGTGCCACTGCAATGCCCCTGGGTCTTAGAACCGCTAGAAGGGACCCGAGCACCTTTGTGAAAATCCTTGGAGCAGTGGCTAGTCCGAATGGGAGAGCCACAATAGGTAATGTTTGTCCAGAAAGGCGAACCTTAGGAACTGATGATGATCTCTGTGGATAGGAATATGCAGATACGCATCCTTTAGATCCACAGTAGTCATAAATTGACCCTCCTGGATTGTAGGTAAAATCGTTCGAATAGTTTCCATTTTGAACGATGGCACTCTGAGAAATTTGTTTAGAATTTTTAAATCCAGAATTGGTCTGAAAGTTCCCTCTTTTTTTGGGAACTACAAACAGATTTGAGTAAAACCCCTGACCTTGTTCCACAGTTGGAACTGGGAGTATCACTCCCATCTTTAACAGGTCTTCTACACAATGTAAGAATGCCTGTCTCTTTACTTGGTTTGAAGATAAGTGAGACATGTGGAACCTTCCCCTTGGGGGTAGTTCCTTGAATTCTAGAAGATAACCCTGAGAGACTATTTCTAGTGCCCAGGGATCCTGAACATCTCTTGCCCAAGCCTGAGCAAAGAGAGAGAGAGTCTGCCCCCTACTAGATCCGGTTCTGGATCGGGGGCTACCTCTTCATGCTGTCTTGGTAGCAGCAGCAGGTTTCTTGGCCTGTTTACCCTTGTTCCAGCCTTGCATTGATTTCCAAGCTGGTTTAGTCTGGGAAGCGTTACCCTCTTGTCTAGAGGCTGCCGAGTTAGAAGCCGGTCCGTTCCTGAAATTGCGAAAGGAACGAAAATTGGACTTATTCTTAGCCTTGAAAGGCCTATCCTGTGGGAGGGCATGGCCCTTTCCCCCAGTGATGTCTGAAATAATTTCTTTCAATTCTGGCCCAAAAAGGGTCTTACCTTTGAAAGGGATATTAAGCAATTTTTTCTTGGAAGATACATCCGTCGACCAAGACTTTAGCCAGAGCGCTCTGCGCGCCACAATTGCAAACCCTGAATTTTTCGCCTCTAATCTCGCTAACTGCAAAGAGGCGTCTAAAATAAAGGAATTAGCTAACTTAAGTGCGTGAATTCTGTCCATGACTTCCTCATACGGAGTCTCCCTACTGATCGACTTTTCCAGTTCCTCGAACCAGAACCACGCCGCTGTAGTGACAGGAATAATGCACGAAATAGGTTGAAGGAGGTAACCTTGCTGTACAAAAATCTTTTTAAGCAAACCCTCCAATTTTTTATCCATAGGATCTTTGAAAGCACAATTGTCCTCAATGGGAATGGTCATGCGTTTGGCTAGTGTAGAAACCGCCCCCTCGACCTTAGGGACTGTTTGCCATATGTCCTTCCTGGGGTCGACCTTAGGGAACAATTTCTTAAATATAGGAGGAGGGACAAAAGGTATGCCTGGCTTCTCCCACTCCTTATTCACTATGTCCGCCACCCGTTTAGGTATCGGAAAGGCATCAGGGTGCACCGGGACCCCTAGGAACTTGTCCATCTTGCACAAGTTTTCTGGGATGACCAGATTGTCACAATCATCCAGAGTAGATAGCACCTCCTTAAGTAATGCGCGGAGATGCTCTGATGTAAATTTAAATGTCACAACATCAGGTTCTGCCTGCTGAGAAATTCTCCTCCCTCGCTGCCACTTCAAACTGGTGTGAGGGTATGACAGAAAAATTATCATCAGCGCCCTCCTGCTCTACAGTGTTTAAAACAGAGCAATCGCGCTTTCTCTGAAATGCTGGCATTTTGGATAAAATATTAGCTATGGAGTTATCCATTACTGCCGTCAATTGTTGCATAGTAACAAGCATTGGCGCGCTAGAAGTACTAGGGGTCACCTGCGCGGGCATAACTGGTATAGACACAGAAGGAGAAGATGTAGAACTATCTCTACTTCCTTCATCTGAGGAATCATCCTGGGCAACCTTACTATTTGTGACAATACTGTCCTTACTGTGTTTGGACGCTATGGCACAATTATCACATATATTTGAAGGGGGAACCACATTGGCTTCCATACATACAGAACATGATCTATCAGAAGGTACAGACATGTTAAACAGGCTTTAAACTGGTTAATAAAGTACAAAAAACGTTTTAAAACAAAACCGTTACTGTCTCTTTAAATGTTAAACAGGGCACACTTTATTACTGAATATGTGAAAAACTATGAAGGAATTATCCAATCTTTACCAAATTTTCACCACAATGTCTTAATGCATTCAAAGTATTGCACCCCAATTTTCAAGCTGTTAACCCTTAAAATGTGGAAACCGGAGCCGTTTGCAATTTTAACCCCACTACAGTCCCAGCCACAGCCTTTGTTGTGACTTCAATCTGCATGCACTGTACTTAAAAGAAACTGTGCAAAAATGGCGCGAAAAACATAATTTATGCTTACCTGATAAATTCCTTTCTTCTGTAGTGTGATCAGTCCACGGGTCATCATTACTTCTGGGATATTACTCCTCCCCAACAGGAAGTGCAAGAGGATTCACCCAGCAGAGCTGCATATAGCTCCTCCCCTCTACGTCACTCCCAGTCATTCGACCAAGGACCAACGAGAAAGGAAAAGCCAAGGGTGAAGTGGTGACTGGAGTATAAATTAAAAAATATTTACCTGCCTTAAAAACAGGGCGGGCCGTGGACTGATCACACTACAGAAGAAAGGAATTTATCAGGTAAGCATAAATTATGTTTTCTTCTGTTAAGTGTGATCAGTCCACGGGTCATCATTACTTCTGGGATACCAATACCAAAGCAAAAGTACACGGATGACGGGAGGGATAGGCAGGCTCTTTATACAGAAGGAACCACTGCCTGAAGAATCTTTCTCCCAAAAATAGCCTCCGATGAAGCAAAAGTGTCAAATTTGGAAAATTTGGAAAAAGTATGAAGCGAAGACCAAGTTGCAGCCTTGCAAATCTGTTCAACAGAGGCCTCATTCTTGAAGGCCCAAGTGGAAGCCACAGCTCTAGTAGAATGAGCTGTAATTCTTTCAGGAGGCTGCTGTCCAGCAGTCTCATAAGCTAAACGAATTATGCTACGAAGCCAAAAAGAAAGAGAGGTAGCGGAAGCTTTTTGACCTCTCCTCTGCCCAGAGTAAATGACAAACAGAGAAGACGTTTGTCGAAATTCCTTAGTTGCCTGTAAGTAAAATTTTAGAGCACGGACTACATCCAGGTTGTGCAGTAGACGTTCCTTCTTTGAAGAAGGATTTGGGCATAAAGAAGGAACAACAATCTCTTGATTGATATTCCTGTTAGTAACTACCTTAGGTAAGAACCCAGGTTTAGTACGCAGGACTACCTTATCCGAATGAAAAATCAAATAAGGAGAATCACAATGTAAGGCTGATAATTCAGAGACTCTTCGAGCCGAGGAAATAGCCATTAAAAATAGAACTTTCCAAGATAACAACTTTATATCAATTGAATGAAGGGGTTCAAACGGAACGCCCTGTAAAACATTAAGAACAAGGTTTAAACTCCATGGTGGAGCAACAGTTTTAAACACAGGCTTAATCCTGGCCAAAGCCTGACAAAAAGCCTGGACGTCAGGAACTTCTGACAGACGTTTGTGTAACAGAATGGACAGAGCTGAGATCTGTCCCTTTAATGAACTAGCAGATAAACCCTTTTCTAAACCTTCTTGTAGAAAAGACAATATCCTAGGAATCCTAACCTTACTCCAAGAGTAACCTTTGGATTCACACCAATATAGGTATTTACGCCATATCTTATGGTAAATCTTTCTGGTAACAGGTTTCCTAGCCTGTATTAAGGTATCAATAACTGACTCAGAAAACCCACGTCTTGTTTTCCAAGCAGTCAGCTTCAGAGAAGTTAGATTTTGATGTTTGAAGGGACCCTGTATCAGAAGGTCCTGTTTCAGAGGTAGAGACCAAGGTGGACAGGATGACATGTCCACCAGGTCTGCATACCAAGTCCTGCGTGGCCACGCAGGTGCTATTAGAATCACTGATGCTCTCTCTTGTTTGATTCTGGCAATCAATCGAGGAAGCAACGGGAAGGGTGGAAACACGTAAGCCATCCTGAAGTCCCAAGGTGCTGTCAGAGCATCTATCAGGACTGCTCCTGGATCCCTGGATCTGGACCCGTAACGAGGAAGCTTGGCGTTCTGTCGAGACGCCATGAGATCTATCTCTGGTTTGCCCCAACGTCGAAGTATTTGGGCAAAGACCTCCGGATGAAGTTCCCACTCCCCCGGATGAAAAGTCTGACGACTTAAGAAATCCGCCTCCCAGTTCTCCACTCCCGGGATGTGGATTGCTGACAGGTGGCAAGAGTGAGACTCTGCCCAGCGAATTATCTTTGATACTTCCATCATAGCTAGGGAGCTTCTTGTCCCTCCCTGATGGTTGATGTAAGCTACAGTCGTGATGTTGTCCGACTGAAACCTGATGAACCCCCGAGTTGTCAACTGGGGCCAAGCCAGGAGGGCATTTGAGAACTGCTCTCAATTCCAGAATGTTTATTGGCAGGAGACTCTCCTCCTGACTCCATTGTCCCTGAGCCTTCAGAGAATTCCAGACGGCACCCCAACCTAGAAGGCTGGCGTCTGTTGTTACAATTGTCCAGTCTGGTCTGCTGAATGGCATCCCCCTGGACAGATGTGGCCGAGAAAGCCACCATAGAAGAGAATTTCTGGTCTCTTGATCCAGATTCAGAGAAGGGGATAAGTCTGAGTAATCCCCATTCCACTGACTTAGCATGCACAGTTGCAGTGGTCTGAGGTGTAAGCGTGCAAAGGGTACTATGTCCATTGCCGCTACCATTAAGCCGATTACCTCCATGCATTGAGCCACTGACGGGTGTTGAATGGAATGAAGGGTGCGGCAAGCACTTTGAAGTCTTGTTAGCCTGTCCTCTGTCAGGTAAATCTTCATTTCTACAGAATCTATAAGAGTCCCCAGGAAGGGAACTCTTGTGAGTGGAACGAGTGAACTTTTCTTTTCGTTCACCTTCCATCCATGTGACCTTAGAAAAGCCAGCACTAACTCTGTATGAGACTTGGCAGTTTGAAAGCTTGAAGCTTGTATCAGAATGTCGTCTAGGTATGGAGCTACCGAGATTCCCCGCGGTCTTAGTACCGCCAGAAGAGCACCCAGAACCTTTGTGAAGATTCTTGGAGCTGTAGCCAATCCGAATGGAAGAGCCACAAACTGGTAATGCCTATCTAGGAAGGCAAACCTTAGGTACCGATAATGATCTTTGTGAATCGGTATGTGAAGGTAAGCATCTTTTAAATCTACAGTGGTCATGTACTGACCCTCTTGGATCATAGGTAAAATTGTCCGAATAGTCTCCATCTTGAACGATGGAACTCTTAGGAATTTGTTTAGGATCTTTAAGTCCAGGATTGGTCTGAAAGTTCCCTCTTTTTTGGGAACCACAAACAGATTTGAGTAAAACCCCTGTCCCTGTTCCGATCGTGGAACTGGATGGATTACTCCCATTAACAAGAGCTCTTGTACGCAGCGTAGAAACGCCTCTTTCTTTGTCTGGATTGTTGACAATCTTGACAGATGAAATCTCTCTCTTGGAGGAGAGTATTTGAAGTCCAGAAGGTATCCCTGAGATATTATCTCTAGCGCCCAGGGATCCTGAACATCTCTTGCCCAAGCCTGGGCGAAGAGAGAAAGTCTGCCCCCCACTAGATCCGATCCCGGATCGGGGGCCCTCAATTCATGCTGTTTTAGGGGCAGCAGCAGGTTTCCTAGTCTGCTTGCCCTTGTTCCAGGACTGGTTAGGTTTCCAGCCTTGTCTGTAGCGAGCAACAGCTCCTTCCTGTTTTGGTGCAGAGGAAGTTGATGCTGCTCCTGCTTTGAAATTACGAAAGGAACGAAAATTAGACTGTCTAGTCTTGGCTTTGGCTTTGTCCTGAGGCAGGGCATGGCCTTTACCTCCTGTAATGTCAGCGATAATCTCTTTCAACCCGGGCCCGAATAAGGTCTGCCCTTTGAAAGGTATATTAAGCAATTTAGACTTAGAAGTAACATCAGCTGACCAGGATTTTAGCCACAGCGCCCTGCGTGCCTGAATGGCGAATCCTGAATTCTTCGCCGTAAGTTTAGTAAGATGTACTACGGCCTCCGAAATGAATGAATTAGCTAGTTTAAGGACTCTAAGCCTGTCCGTAATGTCGTCCAGAGTAGCTGAACCAATGTTCTCTTCCAGAGACTCAATCCAGAATGCCGCTGCAGCCGTGATCGGCGCAATGCATGCAAGGGGTTGCAATATAAAACCTTGTTGAACAAACATTTTCTTAAGGTAACCCTCTAATTTTTTATCCATTGGATCTGAAAAAGCACAGCTATCCTCCACCGGGATAGTGGTACGCTTAGCTAAGGTAGAAACTGCTCCCTCCACCTTAGGGACCGTTTGCCATAAGTCCCTTGTGGTGGCGTCTATTGGAAACATTTTTCTAAATATCGGAGGGGGTGAGAACGGCACACCGGGTCTATCCCACTCCTTAGTAACAATTTCAGTAAGTCTCTTAGGTATAGGAAAAACCTCAGTACTCGTCGGTACCGCAAAATATTTATCCAACCTACACATCTTCTCTGGTATTGCAACTGTGTTACAATCATTCAGAGCCGCTAACACCTCCCCTAGTAATACACGGAGGTTTTCCAGTTTAAATTTAAAATTTGAAATATCTGAATCCAGTCTGTTTGGATCAGAACCGTCACCCACAGAATGAAGTTCTCCGTCCTCATGTTCTGCCACCTGTGACGCAGTGTCTGACATGGCCCTAATATTATCAGCGCACTCTGTTCTCACCCCAGAGTGATCACGCTTACCTCTTAGTTCTGGTAATTTAGCCAAAACCTCAGTCATAACAGTAGCCATATCCTGTAATGTGATTTGTAATGGCCGCCCAGATGTACTCGGCGCTACAATATCATGCACCTCCCTCTGAGCGGGAGATGTAGGTACTGACACGTGAGGCGAGTTAGTCGGCATAACTCTCCCCTCGTTGTTTGGTGAAATTTGTTCAATTTGTACAGATTGACTTTTATTTAAAGTAGCATCAATACAGTTAGTACATAAATTTCTATTGGGCTCCACTTTGGCATTGCAACAAATGACACAGGTATCATCCTCTGAATCAGACATGTTTAACACACTAGCAAATAAACTTGTAACTTGGAAAAACAATTCAATTAGAATAATATTGAAACGTACTGTGCCTTTAAGAAGCACAGAAGATCTATGACAGTTGAAAATTAATAAATTGAAACAGTTATAGCCTCAATCCTTGTAAATAACACAACTTTAGCAAAGGTTTAATCCCATTAGCAAAGATAACAAATTCTGAAAGCAGGAAACAAATTACAGAATAAACGTTTTTTATCTCAGTCAAACTATAATTCTCACAGCTCTGCTGAGAGAAATTACCTCCCTCAAAATAAGTTTTGAAGACCCCTGAGCTCTGTAGAGATGAACCGGATCATGCAGGGAATACAATGAGTTGCTGACTGAAATATTTGATGCGTAGTAAAAGCGCCAAAAAACGGCCCCTCCCCCTCACACACAGCAGTGAGGGAGAACAGAAACTGTCAGAAAACAGATTAAGCAACTGCCAAGTGGAAAAATAGTGCCCAAACATTTATTCACTCAGTACCTCAGTAAATGAAAACGATTTTACATTCCAGCAAAAACGTTAAACATAATCTCTAGTTATTAAACAGCTTTATGTATTTCTTACAGTGTAATTCTAGTGAAGTACCATTCCCCAGAATACTGAAGTGTAAAGTATACATACATGACATTATATCGGTATGGCAGGATTTTCTCATCAATTCCATTGTCAGAAAATAAAAACTGCTACATACCTCTATGCAGATTCATCTGCTCGCTGTCCCCTGATCTGAAGTTTACCTCTCCTCAGATGGCCGAGAAACAGCAATATGATCTTAACTACTCCGGCTAAAATCATAACAAAAACTCTGGTAGATTCTTCTTCAAACTCTGCCAGAGAGATAATAACACACTCCGGTGCTATTTTAAAATAACAAACTTTTGATTGAAGATATAAAACTAAGTATAATCACCATAGTCCTCTCACACATCCTATCTAGTCGTTGGGTGCAAGAGAATGACTGGGAGTGACGTAGAGGGGAGGAGCTATATGCAGCTCTGCTGGGTGAATCCTCTTGCACTTCCTGTTGGGGAGGAGTAATATCCCAGAAGTAATGATGACCCGTGGACTGATCACACTTAACAGAAGAAATGAGGCTCTGCCTAATACAGGTGGCCCTCGTTTTACAACGGTTCAATTTACACCGTTTCAGAATAACAACCTTTTTTTCCAGTCATGTGACTGCTATTGAAAAGCATTGAGAAGCAGTGCATTTATTAAAATAGCGAGTAGGTGGAGCTGTCCGCTTGTGTTGCAGCAAAGCCAAGCAAGCTGACATTATTCAGTTTTACCAGACCTGAGCTATCGAGCAGATTTCAAAGGAACAAGATCTTCCTGTCTATAAATCAGTCCAGATTGGAATGCATAGAAAGAACTGTTTGCAGAAAAATGCAAGTGAAGTCTGTGTTGTGTGATTTTATTAGGTTTATAATGCTGTTTAGCAAATGTTTTTGTTCATTTAACTTAGTTTAATTATATATTCTGTGTTGTGTGATTATTTTATTAGGTTTATAATGCTGTTTAGCATTTAAAGTCTTCATTTCAAAACTTTAAAAATAATGTATTAGGTGTTACTTATGACAGTTTTGAGAGGGGCCTGGAACCTATCTCCCTCACTTCCCACTGACTTACATTATAAACTGGGTTTAAATTTACAACGGTTTCGATTTACAACCATTCCTTCTGGAACCTAACCCCGGCGTAAACTGAGGGCTACCTGTACAGTGAAAGGCCCTTCCTGACTGGGAAGGTGTCTAAACTAGTGCCTGGCAATAAAAACGTTCCCCAAACAATAAAAGTGTGAAAATTAATTCAAACTTTCCAAATATAACTTAAATAAACAATCGATTTAGCCCTTAAGAGTGTCCACCAGTTAATAGCCCATAATAAGCCCTTTATTCTTTCTAAGTCTAAGAAAATGGCTTACCGATCCCCATGAGGGAAAAATGACAGCCTTCCAGCATTACACAGTCTTGTTAGAAAATGGCTAGTAATACCTTGAGCAGAAAAGTCTGCAAACTGTTCCCCCCAACTGAAGTTCTCTCATCTCAACAGTCCTGTGTGGGAACAGCAATCGATTTTAGTTACTGCTGCTAAAATCATACTCCTCTTTTAAACAGAACTCTTCATCTCTTTCTGTTTCAGAGTAAATAGTACATACCAGCACTATTTTAAAATAACAAACTCTTGATAGAAGAAATAAAAAACTACAACTAACACCACAAACTCCTCACCATCCCCGTGGAGATGCTACTTGTTCAGAGCGGCAAGGAGAATGACTGGGGGGCGGAGCCAGAGGGGGAGCTATATGGACAGCTCTTGCTGTGTGCTCTCCTTGCCTTTCCCTGTAGGGGAGGAGAATATCCCATAAGTAATGGATGACGCCGTGGACCGGACACACCAATGTTGGAGAAATACCCAGTATTTCTATTTTGAACAGTTTGTACAGCTACAAATGTTTCTGCCTATACAGACTTCATCAGCGGAGGTGCAGCTATATCCCTGTAAGGCACAGAGAGCTAAGCGTCCGTGTCTGGTATCCCCCAATCACAATTAGTCACGCACTTTATAAGGTTCTCAAACATTATCATTTTAACCGTAATTACATATCAGCCAAAATTAAAGAGCCAAAAGAGGGAATACAATCATTACTGTCAGCAATTTCACATTGATCTGACGACTAGTAATTATTTTATGTAAGTGTATGGAACACTAACATTCGAAAGCATCTGTTTTGCGAAGTTTGGTTTGCAATTTACATAGAGAAAAAGCTAACAACATTCAGCTTATTTTATATAGTGTAAAGTAAAAACTTGTAGAATTTGAACACATGAACATTATTTACACCTTTGTTCATGTCTAAGATCACCCCTTATATAAAAGCCATTTAGGCTTATATTTATTTGTGTTTATTTGTTGATCCTCGCTTTCTTTAGTCCACTGGCAGCTTATTAATACATAAGTGAGATTTTGTAAATGGTTTCTAAGATTACATATACACTGTGTGCAGAATTATTAGGCAAATGAGTATTTTGACCACATCATCCTCTTTATGCATGTTGTCTTACTCCAAGCTGTATAGGCTTGAAAGCCTACTACCAATTAAGCATATTAGGTGATGTGCATCTCTGTCATGAGAAGGGGTGTGGTCTAATGACATCAACACCCTATATCAGGTGTGCATAATTATTAGGCAACTTCCTTTCCTTTGGTAAAATGGGTCAAAAGAAGGACTTGACAGGCTCAGAAAAGTAAAAAAAAGTGAGATATCTTGCAGAGGGATGCAGCACTCTTAAAATTGCAAAGCTTCTGAAGCGTGATCATCGAACAATCAAGCGTTTCATTCAAAATAGTCAACAGGGTCGCAAGAAGCGTGTGGAAAAACCAAGGCGCAAAATAACTGCCCATGAACTGAGAAAAGTCAAGCGTGCAGCTGCCAAGATGCCACTTGCCACCAGTTTGGCCATATTTCAGAGCTGCAACATCACTGGAGTGCCCAAAAGCACAAGGTGTGCAACACTCAGAGACATGGCCAAGGTAAGAAAGGCTGAAAGACGACCACCACTGAACAAGACACACAAGCTGAAACGTCAAGACTGGGCCAAGAAATATCTCAAGACTGATTTTTCTAAGGTTTTATGGACTGATGAAATGAGAGTGAGTCTTGATGGGCCAGATGGATGGGCCCGTGGCTGGATTGGTAAAGGGCAGAGAGCTCCAGTCCGACTCAGACGCCAGCAAGGTGGAGGTGGAGTACTGGTTTGGGCTGGTATCATCAAAGATGAGCTTGTGGGGCCTTTTCGGGTTGAGGATGGAGTCAAGCTCAACTCCCAGTCCTACTGCCAGTTTCTGGAAGACACCTTCTTCAAGCAGTGGTACAGGAAGAAGTCTGCATCCTTCAAGAAAAACATGATTTTCATGCAGGACAATGCTCCATCACACGCGTCCAAGTACTCCACAGCGTGGCTGGCAAGAAAGGGTATAAAAGAAGATAATCTAATGACATGGCCTCCTTGTTCACCTGATCTGAACCCCATTGAGAACCTGTGGTCCATCATCAAATGTGAGATTTACAAGGAGGGAAAACAGTACACCTCTCTGAACAGTGTCTGGGAGGCTGTGGTTGCTGCTGCACGCAATGTTGATGGTGAACAGATCAAAACACTGACAGAATCCATGGATGGCAGGCTTTTGAGTGTCCTTGCAAAGAAAGGTGGCTATATTGGTCACTGATTTGTTTTTGTTTTGTTTTTGAATGTCAGAAATGTATATTTGTGAATGTTGAGATGTTATATTGGTTTCACTGGTAAAAATAAATAATTGAAATGGGTATATATTTGTTTTTTGTTAAGTTGCCTAATAATTATGCACAGTAATAGTCACCTGCACACACAGATATCCCCCTAAAATAGCTATAACTAAAAACAAACTAAAAACTACTTCCAAAACTATTCAGCTTTGATATTAATGAGTTTTTTGGGTTCATTGAGAACATGGTTGTTGTTCAATAATAAAATTAATCCTCAAAAATACAACTTGCCTAATAATTCTGCACTCCCTGTATATTCATCTTAGAAACAAAATTTGGATAGATTAATAGACCAGAGTTCTTAAATATATATTCATTTAGTATGTATATTTTCCCTTCTCTAGCCTCTTTTTTATACATATATGTTTTTGCTTGCTATAGTATTAACATACACACATCCTAGCTATGCTTTTTAGTTTAGGCTTTATTGGGTTAACTCCCATTCTTAATTGATTGTTCTAATGTGTATTTATAGCATCTCTGTATTGCCTGTATTGTGTCTATGAGTAAGCGCCAGTAGGGGGCGCGAAACGCGTCAGACAGTCACCTGTGTGTTACCCTTACCTGTTAAGAGTCACCTTTACTAAGGTCTCCCTCTTCTTGGATTGGTATTTACCTTGTATCTTCGAATAAAAGACTTTTTATTTGCAAATTCACCTGGATTGCAGTGCCTGTCAAATTCTTTTCCACTTCTATTTTATATTAAGAAATAGCTGCTGATTGTATTATTACTTCTGCTTCAGTATTGATCCAAGTTTTAATAGACACCCATGCCTTTTCAAGACCTTTAGATAAACCTGGCTTACTGAAATGCTTCATCTTGTGGATGATCTGTATGAGAAGCATGAACTTTCTTAAATCCATTCCATAAATCCAGTTTTCCATGCAAAATAACAAACAAAATAATATAAATGTGTTCGCTTTAAACAAATGGTTAGTTACAGAATATTTAACATTTATTTTTGCAAAAAAAAAGGAAGTTTACTTTTTCTTTTTCAAATTTAACATTTCAAGGTTGATTCTCAACATTCACAATAAGGTCTACAAGAATCAATATTCAAATGTTAAATTTGAATATTCTATTATTTCATTTAATATGTAAATGGTTGAAGAAACATTGGAATGGCTGAATCAATGCCAAGGGGCATGTTTTTTTTAATTCTATTTTAATGCCAAAATAGAGGCATTTGCCAATCCCTAAACTGAACCAGTCAAATACCTTTTCATGTGACGGAGCGGTACCCAGAAACCTTTGTTCTCTACACTTTTGACATTTTGATGTTCACATACTCAAAACTTTAGCAGTTTTCATCAGCTAAAATGATGTAACAGCATGAAGAATGCTTGGTTTTACAAATAAATAAACAGGGGACTTGCCAAACACTGGTACCTATACCATATAGTACCTAATACGATACCTACTGTATATCATATAGTATAAAGCGTTACTGCCCAGTATGTATTACTATTAGAACTAGTTATTATCTACACTTTGTTGTGAATAATGTTATGTACTTCCAACAGTCTCATTAACAATTACCAACCTGTTAACTCTTTTACCAAGTAATTCCATTGGACACATAGGTTAATTGACCAACCAATGGACAGAATCCCTTGAGGTTTCAAAATGTACATAAAGGACATTTTTACACAATGTCAGGATCTTGATAAAGGCCCAACTGGCTGAAACACGTAGATTTCTCACAGTCCTGTCCATTTAGTAGCTGAACGGTTTTCTCTCTTGCAAGCAACTTATTGGGGTGAATATCGTTATGGAACTTACTGCTGCATACTGACCACCTGCTCCACAACTCATATTACCTACAAAGCGACCCAACCAGGCACATATCCAGTGGGAATACTATCTCTGTGGAACTGTACATTCGCTCAGAGGTAATACACCAGATCAGCAGAGCGGACCCCCCTACATAGATGACATGCTACTTGGGAGCCTAACCGCTGTGGCGCTGATCTAAGCACAATCTCTCTTGGGTAAAGATCATCTTTATCACACTCTGTTATAAGAACAACGCTAGCTGAAACCGGCACATTACGCTGAATAAACAGAGTTCTATTTCGACCTACAGACCATTCATTCGGTCACTGAGAAATACACAGAGGATTCCAAGCCAATCATCTGGCACCATTGAGTCATGCGACCTCAACAAATCAGGACTTGTTCAGACCGTCCTTACTACTGACCCAATTGGTTTGTATATACCTTTTGAGGACCGTTACCTTGCTGTGCACTTTTTTGCATTAATTGAACTTATCTCGAGTCATAGACTTCTAGACTGCAGTGCTCTTTTAAAACCCCTTTATTTTCAATGGTACCGTTATACATTCGTTTGAACTCTTTGAATTTATTAGCTCTGATACTATTACTAGAGCACATTGTTCTTATTTTAATGTTTTTTATTTAATATTTTATATATCACTGTTATATCTCATTTAATGCCCTTTAGTAAACTGTTTATAATATAATATATATTGCGCTCTTAATTTACACATCTCAATCAGCTTGAGAACCAATCATCTAGTCCTCATAGCGCTCTGTTTTGTTGTTTCCTTACTGCCCAGTTTCCATACCTGCAACCTCACCTTAATTTTCCAAAACTACCTTCACTCTGATAAATTGCATAGGATTCCCTTACTAAAATTATCCACAGCATGCCAGCCCCAGCTACAACACTCCAAAAGCATTACTGGACCCCTTAAGACCAGTGATGGTAAACCTGGCACTCCAGATGTTTCCCATGATGCTCGAATGGACTTCAGAGTGCCTTAGTGGCATGGTTTTCAGGGTTTGGGCTAGGCCCAGGGCATAAATGGGAAATCAGACTGCCCCTGGAAATTTTTGAAGACCGGCCCAGCAACCTCCCTGGCCCAGCCCACCCGCCTGTTAGTTTTCACCTTCCAAGAGCGGAATAGATGTGTGTCCTGGCTGGGAGGCTCCCTCTACACTTCTGGCCAGGATGTGGCCCTGCGGCCCTTACGGCCCACTGATAAATTTTCTGGCATCACAATGGGCCAATACAGTAAAGGATCATGTTAATGCTACTGAATATAAATACATTAAAGACAAATGAGTGCTTCCAACCTTTTTCTATTCCAGCATGACCATGACGCAACGGTTTGACAGGTTTGGTATTTAGGAACTTGAGTAACCTGCACAGAGCCCTAATCTTATCCCCACAGATTGCAAGTCAGACCTTTTTTTCCCCAACATCAGTGCCCGACCTTGCAAATTCTATATTGGTGTAATGGGCACAATATGTAATATGATAAAAGCTATACATGGCGAATCTATGGAACAAGTGGGCGGCACTCCTATGGGTCTGCTTATTTGCTACCATAATTGATTTTCCTATGCAGCTATACTAAAATATAGGCAATTAAGATTTAATTGTGGATATATGTTATTACATTTTAATACAAATTTACTTTAAAGTTTCTTAATATCCCTTTAAATTTTAAAAACATTACTTGAGTACTTAAAAACTATATATATATTTTTTTTAATTATCAGCAAATGGGGCACATACAGTTGTTAATTCATAACTACTGGTGAACAAATGTCTGTATTTTGGGATTTGAACAGTAGAACACATTTTCTGGCATTTGAATGTTTATAAAGAACAAATATTAACATTTGAATACTTAAATACTATATTTGACTTTTAATCCCAACAGATTAACACTGACGTTTAGGAGAATCAACATACAAAAGTAAATAATAGAATAGCTGAATGTTACATTCTATATTAAAATGTTATATTTAATAATGCAAAAATAAATCTTAAATGTTCAGCAAACATTTGACATTCATTTGCACTGAACAAAAGCGGCCAACATTCATTGCTTTAAACAAATGTGTCAAAACATTTATTCATCCGTAATCATAATAGGGAAGTACCTGGACTGAAGCATGATGGGAAATTCTGCATGCTTAGCCATATTTTTAGTTTGTAATTATATACAGTCATTTAATATTTTTTCTTCTGCATTAAACTCTGCCAGGTTGTTCATCGCCATCAAAAGGGGCATTATTTAGAAATATGTTATTATGCATGGGGGGAAAAGACTTGCATTTTGAGAAGGGAGTGATGTAGATAGAGGCAAAGAACAAGGAACCAGACTAATCTGTATAATTTGCTTGTTCTTCTTCAAACTATTATCAAGACTTTAGTCGCACTTAAAGGTATTTTTAAAGGGAAATACTAATTTTCAACAGAAACAGTAAACTACGGCTCAAAGTAGGTTCAGGAAAGTATTTTTCTCTAAGTGCTTTTCACTTTGTGGTTCAGCGTAAACAACCAAGTTGTCCATTATGTTTTTGACGCCATCTCTACTTACAAGAAATCATGATTTAAAACAGTTTACAAGAAATTAAGACCACTTTTCTGTTTCCTGTGTTTCTTTGTGCTGCAACCTCTACCGGAACTACTTTTTTAATAGTTTGAAGAAAGTTTCAGATACACAACCATCCACATCTTCTCTCTGGGATTTCATTCTCTTCTCGTATAAAAAATAAATAAATAAGGACTTTAGCTCAAAAATATTCAATTTGAGAATGCACATGGGAAACTTACTGGTACTGGTGGCAGATAGATGAGTTATGGCCTTTTAAATTCACTCTTGCCAGGAACACAGTGCGTCCTTTACTGCAGCCAAAAGCAAAGCATGAATTGCAGTGGACATAACTTTATGGCCTAGCGCTGCTCAGCACTTGTGATTATGATTTCGCTATACAACAGTATAATAAACGTGAGGGTTCAGGGCTAGTAATTGCTCGCGCCACGCCAGCAACTTCTATTACTTAAGTTATTGCTGCTTTGCGCTAGGCCCAGAAGTGCTGTTAGTTTTTTGTTATTCAGCAGCTTACATATAAATCAGTTCCCCCCCTACCGCAAGTGGAGACGCACAGGAATATACCCCAAGAGGCACTGAATGTTGCAGTCTCCTCTTTACTGGCTTGCTCATTCCAGTGCTTCATTAAAGTGGAGTTTGTACAGCATTCGTTTAATTAGTCACCAGTCAGAATTTAACAAAATACTAAAAGTAAACGACATCTCCTTAGAGGAAAATATTAAAGTATAAAGAATATAAATTGCTTAGAGGAGCTAAGAAGAACTATCCTACTTACATATTAGAATACGGCGAGAGATGTGTGTTCTGAAGCTTGTATACTAGGAGGAGATAAGCGGAAAGGATCCTGATTCCTGTGCATTAAGAGTATTTGATTGCCCAGATTCATGTGTATTTATAGTATGGGAGCTAAATGCCCTGATACCTGTGTATTACAAGTATTTCATTGCCCAGATGCATGTGTATTTATAGTATGGGAGCTAAATGCCCTGATACCTGTGTATTACAAGTATTTCATTGCCCAGATGCATGTGTATTTATAGTATGGGAGCTAAATGCCCTGATACCTGTGCATTAAAAGTATTTCATTGCCCAGATGCATGTGTATTTATAGTATGGGAGCTAAATGCCCTGATACCTGTGTATTACAAGTATTTCATTGCCCAGATGCATGTGTATTTATAGTATGGGAGCTAAATGAACTGATACCTGTGTATTACAAGTATTTGGGAGCTAGATGCCCTGACACCTGTGTATTAGGAGTATATGAGATCTCTGTTGCCTGTGTATTAGGAGTATTTGAGAGCTACATGATCTGTTGCCTGTGTATTAGGAGTATCTGAGAGCTATGTTTAATGTTGTCTGTGTATTAGGTGGAGACAAGATGTAAGTGGCCTGATTTCTCCATATAAGGAAGAGGTGAGAGAGATAAGTGTCCTTATGTCTGTAAGAATGTGTCCTTATGTGTAGAAAGTAGCATGGGCCTTGATATTTGTGTATTAGGAGATTTAAAAATCCAGCATTTTACTTTCATGATTCAGATAGAACACACAATTTTAAACAACCTTAAAATGTATCTCTATTATCAATTGTGCTTCATTCTCTTGGTATCCTTTATTGAAGGAGCAGCAATTCAATACTGGGAGCTATCTAAGCACTTTGGCAAGCTAATGATAATGTGCAGCAATTAATCAGCAGCTAGCTCGCATCTCCTGAGCCTACATAGGTATGATTTTAAACAAACGACACTAAAAGAACAAAGCAAATTAGATAATAGAAGTAAATTGGAAGGTTGTTTAACATTATATGTGCAATGTTTTTGGGGTTTTTTCATGTCTCTTTAAATGATATAGGGGTAAATTTACCATCCATGCAGGTGGACAGGTTCGCAAGTAGTAAACCTGTTCGCCTCCTGCAATCTCCACTTGCAGAGTTGCATTGCACAGCAAAATGTATCTTGTGCGATACTTCCCCCCTGCTCCAGCGCAACCAAAAGCAATAGAGCAGGGAATGTCAATCACCCCAAAAAAGCGAGTGTTAGGGTGAATGATCTCGCCACTTATGAGGTGTCGGAGAAGAAAAAGCAGTTTTTGCTTCTTAAATATGTGGCAGCAGCCTCGCCTAAGCGAACCTGCTCCAGGTAGCAAGAAAAGTTGCAAATGCAACTTAATCAATTTATTCCATAGTCTCTTTAAAGTTTAGATCAAGTGTGCCCCAAAAGATAGATCACATCTACAGATAGATTATTAAGTGCTGAGATGTAATCACATGACTGTTGTCTGATTTCCGTATCATCCAGTAATGACAGCACAGGCTCAGGTAAAAAGAAATGTAAAAATGTGGGCCTAGATTTGGAGTTTTGTCGGTAACGACCCGCGTAGCTAACGCCGGCTTTTTTCTGGCCGCACCATAAAAATAACTCTGGTATTGAGAGTCCACATAAAGGCTGCGTTAGGCTCCAAAAAAGGAGCGTAGAGCATTTTTAATGCAGCTTCAACTCTCGATACCAGAGTTGCTTACGCAAGCGGCCAGCCTCAAAAACGTGCTCGTGCACGATTCCCCCATAGGAAACAATGGGGCTGTTTGAGCTGAAAAAAAAACCTAACACCTGCAAAAAAGCCGCGTTCAGCTCCTAACGCAGCCCCATTGTTTGCTATGCGGAAACACTTCCTACGTCTGCACCTAACACTCTAACATGTACCCCGAGTCTAAACACCCCTAACCTTACACTTATTAACCCCTAATCTGCCGCCCCCGCTATCGCTGACCCCTGCATATTATTATTAACCCCTAATCTGCCGCTCCGTAAACCGCCGCTACTTACATTATCCCTATGTACCCCTAATCTGCTGCCCTAACATTGCCGACCCCTATATTATATTTATTAACCCCTAATCTGCCCCCCACAACGTCGCCTCCACCTGCCTACACTTATTAACCCCTAATCTGCCGACCGGACCTGAGCGCTACTATAATAAAGTTATTAACCCCTAATCCGCCTCACTAACCCTATAATAAATAGTATTAACCCCTAATCTGCCCTCCCTAACATCGCCGACACCTAACTTCAATTATTAACCCCTAATCTGCCGACTGGAGCTCACCGCTATTCTAATAAATGTATTAACCCCTAAAGCTAAGTCTAACCCTAACACCCCCCTAAATTAAATATAATTTACATCTAACGAAATTAATTATCTCTTATTAAATAAATTATTCCTATTTAAAGCTAAATACTTACCTGTAAAATAAATCCTAATATAGCTACAATATAAATTATAATTATATTATAGCTATTTTAGGATTAATATTTATTTGACAGGCAAGTTTGTAATTATTTTAACCAGGTAAAATAGCTATTAAATAGTTAAGAACTATTTAATAGCTACCTAGTTAAAATAATTACAAAATTACCTGTAAAATAAATCCTAACCTAAGTTACAATTAAACCTAACACTATACTATCATTAAATTAATTAAATAAAATACCTACAATTACCTACAATTAAACCTAACACTACACTATCAATAAATAAATTAAATACAATTCCTACAAATAACTACAATGAAATAAACTAACTAAAGTACAAAAAATAAAAAAGAACTAAGTTACAAAAAATAAAAAAATATTTACAAACATAAGAAAAATATTACAACAATTTTAAACTAATTACACGTACTCTAAGCCCCCTAATAAAATAACAAAGACCCCCAAAATAAAAAATGCCCTACCCTATTCTAAATTACTAAAGTTCAAAGCTCTTTTACCTTACCAGCCCTGAACAGGGCCCTTTGCGGGGCATGCCCCAAGAAGTTCAGCTCTTTTGCCTGTAAAAAAAAAACATACAATACCCCCCCCCAACATTACAACCCACCACCCACATACCCCTAATCTAACCCAAACCCCCCTTAAATAAACCTAACACTAAGCCCCTGAAGATCTTCCTATCTTATCTTCACCATACCAGGTTCACCGATCCGTCCTGAAGAGCTCCTCCGATGTCCTGATCCAAGCCCAAGCGGGGGGGCTGAAGAGGTCCATGTTCTGGCTGAAGTCTTCATCCAAGCGGGAGCTGAAGAGGTCCATGATCCGGATGAAGTCTTCTATCAACGGCATCTTCAATCTTCTTTCTTCGGGAGCCATCATCTTCCATCCGACGCGGAACATCCTCTTCTCCCGACGCCTACGAGCCTAATGACGGTTCCTTTAAGGGACGTCATCCAAGATGGCGTCCCTCGAATTCCGATTGGCTGATAGGATTCTATCAGCCAATCGGAATTAAGGTAGGAATATTCTGATTGGCTGATGGAATCAGCCAATCAGAATCAAGTTCAATCCGATTGGCTGATCCAATCAGCCAATCAGATTGAGCTTGCATTCTATTGGCTGTTCCGATTATTATTATTATTATGTTATTTTATTAGGGGGCTTAGAGTAGGTGTAATTAGTTTAAAATTGTTGTAATATTTTTCTTATGTTTGTAAATATTTTTTTATTTTTTGTAACTTAGTTCTTTTTTATTTTTTGTACTTTAGTTAGTTTATTTCATTGTAGTTATTTGTAGGAATTGTATTTAATTTATTTATTGATAGTGTAGTGTTAGGTTTAATTGTAGGTAATTGTAGGTATTTTATTTAATTAATTTAATGATAGTATAGTGTTAGGTTTAATTGTAACTTAGGTTAGGATTTATTTTACAGGTAATTTTGTAATTATTTTAATTAGGTAGCTATTAAATAGTTCTTAACTATTTAATAGCTATTGTACCTGGTTAAAATAATTACAAAGTTGCCTGTCAAATAAATATTAATCCTAAAATAGCTACAATGTAATTATAATTTATATTGTAGCTATATTAGGATTTATTTTACAGGTAAGTATTTATCTTTAAATAGGAATAATTTATTTAATAAGAGTTAATTAATTTCGTTAGATTAAAATTATATTTAATTTAGGGGTGTTAGTGTTAGGGTTAGACTTAGCTTTAGGGGTTAATACATTTATTAGAATAGCGGTGAGCTCCGGTCGGCAGATTAGGGGTTAATAAGTGGAGGCGACGTTGTGGGGGGCAGATTAGGGGTTAATAAATATAATATAGGGGTCGGCGGTGTTAGGGGCAGCAGATTAGGGGTACATAAGGATAACGTAGGTGGCGGTCGGCAGATTAGGGGTTAAAAAAATGTAATCGAGTGGCGGCGATGTGGGGGGACCTCGGTTTAGGGGTACATAGGTAGTTTATGGGTGTTAGTGTACTTTAGAGTACAGTAGTTAAGAGCTTTAGGAACCGGCGTTAGCCCAGAAAGCTCTTAACTACTGACTTTTTTCCTGCGGCTGGAGTTTTGTCGTTAGAGTTCTAACGCTCACTTCAGACACGACTCTAAATACCGGAGTTAGAAAAATCCCATTGAAAAGATAGGATACGCAATTTACGTAAGGGGATCTGCGGTATGGAAAAGTCGTGGCTGAAAAGTGATTTTGAGTGACTCCAAATACCGGAGTTAGCCTAAAACCAGCGTTAGGAGCCTCTAACGCTGGTTTTCACGGCTACCGCCAAACTCCAAATCTAGGCCGTGGTTTGCACAAATATATTCTGCAGCACTACTGTGGCCTCAACTTAAAGGGACAGTCAAGTCCAAAAAAAACTTTCATGATTTAAATAAGGCATGTTATTTTAAAGCCATTTGTGCTACGCTCCCACAACTTTTGTACTTTTGCACTGTTTTGAACACTCCAGCCAGCTGGTTTTAACTTATGCCAATAAATTCAAGTTTTATCTACATTATTCTACGGGACCTGCATGTAATTTTAAACAACTTCCCAATTTACTTTTATCACCAATTTTGCTTTGTTCTCTTGGTATTCTTAGTTGAAAGCTAAAACTAGGAGGTTCATATGCTAATTTCTAAGACCTTGAAGACTGCCTCTAATCTGAATGCATTTGACCACTAGAGGGCATTAGTTCATGTGTTTCATATAGATAACATTGAGCTCAAACACGTGAAGTGACCTAGGAGTGAGCACTGATTGGCTAAAATGCAAGTCTTTTAAAATAACTGAAATAAGGGGGCAGTCAGCAGAAGCTTAGATACAAGGTAATTACAGAGGTAAAAAATGAATTATTATAACTGTGTTGGTTATGCAAAACTGGGGAATGGGTAATAAAGGGATTTTCTTTGATTTTAAACAACAATTCTGGTGTTGACTGTCCCTTTAATAAAATTTCATCAGAAGAATATTAGGTTTGTGCAGTTTCACATGAGTACCCCTCGTTCAGCCTGGTAGTTCCTACAAATGAAATCACTGTGCCTTTAAACACCCCCTTCTTTCTCATTACTGTTTTCTTTGTGTTATTAAAAAGACGTTGCAGAATTAATTATCGGCTGTTATCACACACTTCATATTCTGTCTGCATAAAGTTGTTTTCATTTAAGCTCTCTCATATATTTATACATAAAATCTAGCCCTTGTTCGCATCCACAATACTCTGAACAGATGTCCTAGTTTACATACTGGCACTCAAAACGCGTTGATTCTATACATCCCTTGCCAACACCTTTCATACAAGGTCTGAACTCTGCTCTCACAGACTGTGCTGTGATCGAGTCTTTAAAGGGATCTGAAACCCAAATTTGTTCTTTCAGATAGAGCGTGATATTTTAAACAACTTTCTAATTCACTTCTATTATCAATGTTTCTTTGTTCTCTTGGTATCTTTTGTTAAAAAGCAGGGATGTATGCTTATAAGACGGCTCATTTCTGGAGCACTATATGTCAGCAGTTTTGCATGAATGTTATCCATTTGCAAGAGCACTAGATATAAGCACTATTTCCAACCATGAAGTGCTTCAGATGCCTACCTAGGTATCTCTTCAACACAGAATATTATGGGAACAAAGCAAATTTGATCATAGAAGTAAATTGGAAACTTTTTTTTAAAATGGTATATTCTGTCTGTATCACAAAATTAATTTTTCATGTTTCATAAGCCCAATTTTTTTCTTCCATGATTCATATAGATAAAACCATTTAAAAAAAAAAGTTTTAAATTTAATTCTATTATCAAATTTGCTTAATTATCTTGTTACCTTCTTGCTTTTTATTTAAATAAATAATACCATAATACCCAAATGTTTAAATGCTTGAAAGTGATGCAGCATAGCTGTAAAAAGCTGACTAGAAAATATCTCCTGAACATCTCTATGTAAAAAAGAAAGATATTTTACCTCAAAAGTTCCTCAGTAGCCACCTCCCATTGTAAAGGATTTCTAAGCAGCATATTAGTATGTCTGTCCTGGGACAGCTTAGGGGATGAACCTCGTGCACTCTCATATTATTTCCCTATTCAGCTTACTATGAAATCTCACAAGAATTAAGTCAAATCTCATGAGATCACAGTAAAAGAGTTCATGACCTCAGCACTGCTGATGCTGATTGGCTGCTGTTCATTTCTTCATTTTTTTATTTTTTTACCTGCAGCTGGGAGCAGCTGAGTATACCTTTTTACACAGAACTTACTCTGCTGAGCTGAGGAGATTGTGAGGTAAAAACAGAATTTATGTTTACCTGATAAATTTCTTTCTCCAACGGTGTGTCCGGTCCACGGCGTCATCCTTACTTGTGGGATATTCTCTTCCCCAACAGGAAATGGCAAAGAGCCCAGCAAAGCTGGTCACATGATCCCTCCTAGGCTCCGCCTACCCCAGTCATTCGACCGACGTTAAGGAGGAATATTTGCATAGGAGAAACCATATGGTACCGTGGTGACTGTAGTTAAAGAAAATAAATTATCAGACCTGATTAAAAAACCAGGGCGGGCCGTGGACCGGACACACCGTTGGAGAAAGAAATTTATCAGGTAAACATAAATTCTGTTTTCTCCAACATAGGTGTGTCCGGTCCACGGCGTCATCCTTACTTGTGGGAACCAATACCAAAGCTTTAGGACACGGATGAAGGGAGGGAGCAAATCAGGGCACCTAAATGGAAGGCACCACGGCTTGCAAAACCTTTCTCCCAAAAATAGCCTCAGAAGAAGCAAAAGTATCAAACTTGTAAAATTTGGTAAAAGTGTGCAGTGAAGACCAAGTCGCTGCCCTACATATCTGATCAACAGAAGCCTCGTTCTTGAAGGCCCATGTGGAAGCCACAGCCCTAGTGGAATGAGCTGTGATTCTTTCGGGAGGCTGCCGTCCGGCAGTCTCGTAAGCCAATCTGATGATGCTTTTAATCCAAAAAGAGAGAGAGGTAGAAGTTGCTTTTTGACCTCTCCTTTTACCAGAATAAACAACAAACAAGGAAGATGTTTGTCTAAAATCCTTTGTAGCATCTAAATAGAATTTTAGAGCGCGAACAACATCCAAATTGTGCAACAAACGTTCCTTCTTTGAAACTGGTTTCGGACACAGAGAAGGAACGATAATCTCCTGGTTAATGTTTTTGTTAGAAACAACTTTTGGAAGAAAACCAGGTTTAGTACGTAAAACCACCTTATCTGCATGGAACACCAGATAAGGAGGAGAACACTGCAGAGCAGATAATTCTGAAACTCTTCTAGCAGAAGAAATTGCAACTAAAAACAAAACTTTCCAAGATAATAACTTAATATCAACGGAATGTAAGGGTTCAAACGGAACCCCCTGAAGAACTGAAAGAACTAAATTGAGACTCCAAGGAGGAGTCAAAGGTTTGTAAACAGGCTTGATTCTAACCAGAGCCTGAACAAAGGCTTGAACATCTGGCACAGCTGCCAGCTTTTTGTGAAGTAACACCGACAAGGCAGAAATCTGTCCCTTCAGGGAACTTGCCGATAATCCTTTTTCCAATCCTTCTTGAAGGAAGGATAGAATCCTAGGAATCTTAACCTTGTCCCAAGGGAATCCTTTAGATTCACACCAACAGATATATTTTTTCCAAATTTTGTGGTAAATCTTTCTAGTTACAGGCTTTCTGGCCTGAACAAGAGTATCGATAACAGAATCTGAGAAACCTCGCTTCGATAAAATCAAGCGTTCAATCTCCAAGCAGTCAGCTGGAGTGAAACCAGATTCGGATGTTCGAACGGACCCTGAACAAGAAGGTCTCGTCTCAAAGGTAGCTTCCAAGGTGGAGCCGATGACATATTCACCAGATCTGCATACCAAGTCCTGCGTGGCCACGCAGGAGCTATCAATATCACCGACGCCCTCTCCTGATTGATCCTGGCTACCAGCCTGGGGATGAGAGGAAACGGCGGGAACACATAAGCTAGTTTGAAGGTCCAAGGTGCTACTAGTGCATCCACTAGAGCCGCCTTGGGATCCCTGGATCTGGACCCGTAGGAGGGAACTTTGAAGTTCTGACGAGAGGCCATTAGATCCATGTCTGGAATGCCCCACAGCTGAGTGACTTGGGCAAAGATTTCCGGATGGAGTTCCCACTCCCCCGGATGCAATGTCTGACGACTCAGAAAATCCGCTTCCCAATTTTCCACTCCCGGGATGTGGATAGCAGACAGGTGGCAGGAGTGAGACTCCGCCCATAGAATAATCTTGGTCACTTCCTCCATCGCTAGGGAACTCCTTGTTCCCCCCTGATGGTTGATGTACGCAACAGTCGTCATGTTGTCTGATTGAAACCGTATGAACTTGGTCCTCGCTAGCTGAGGCCAAGCCTTGAGAGCATTGAATATCGCTCTTAGTTCCAGAATATTTATCGGTAGAAGAGATTCTTCCCGAGACCAAAGACCCTGAGCTTTCAGGGATCCCCAGACCGCGCCCCAGCCCAACAGACTGGCGTCGGTCGTGACAATGACCCACTCTGGTCTGCGGAATGTCATCCCTTGTGACAGGTTGTCCAGGGACAACCACCAACGGAGTGAGTCTCTGGTCCTCTGATTTACTTGTATCTTTGGAGACAAGTCTGTATAGTCCCCATTCCACTGACTGAGCATGCACAGTTGTAATGGTCTTAGATGAATGCGCTCAAAAGGAACTATGTCCATTGCCGCTACCATCAACCCGATCACTTCCATGCACTGAGCTACGGAAGGAAGAGGAACGGAATGAAGTATCCGACAAGAGTCCAGAAGTTTTGTTTTTCTGGCCTCTGTTAGAAAAATCCTCATTTCTGAGGAGTCTATAATTGTTCCCAAGAAGGGAACCCTTGTTGACGGGGATAGTGAACTCTTTTCCACGTTCACTTTCCAGCCGTGAGATCTGAGAAAGGCCAGGACGATGTCCGTGTGAGCCTTTGCTCGAGGGAGGGACGACGCTTGAATCAGAATGTCGTCCAGGTAAGGTACTACTGCAATGCCCCTTGGTCTTAGCACCGCTAGAAGGGACCCTAGTACCTTTGTGAAAATCCTTGGAGCAGTGGCTAATCCGAAAGGAAGCGCCACAAACTGGTAATGTTTGTCCAGGAATGCAAACCTTAGGAACCGATGATGTTCCTTGTGGATAGGAATATGTAGATACGCATCCTTTAAATCCACCGTGGTCATGAATTGACCTTCCTGGATGGAAGGAAGGATAGTTCGAATGGTTTCCATCTTGAACGATGGGACCTTGAGAAATTTGTTTAAGATCTTGAGATCTAAGATTGGTCTGAACGTTCCCTCTTTTTTGGGAACTATGAACAGATTGGAGTAGAACCCCATCCCTTGTTCTCTTAATGGAACAGGATGAATCACTCCCATTTTTAACAGGTCTTCTACACAATGTAAGAACGCCTGTCTTTTTATGTGGTCTGAAGACAACTGAGACCTGTGGAACCTTCCCCTTGGGGGAAGTCCCTTGAATTCCAGAAGATAACCCTGGGAGACTATTTCTAGCGCCCAAGGATCCAGAATATCTCTTGCCCAAGCCTGAGCGAAGAGAGAAAGTCTGCCCCCCACCAGATCCGGTCCCGGATCGGGGGCCAATATTTCATGCTGTCTTGGTAGCAGTGGCAGGTTTCTTGGCCTGCTTTCCCTTGTTCCAGCCTTGCATTGGTCTCCAAGCTGGCTTGGCTTGAGAAGTATTACCCTCTTGCTTAGAGGACGTAGTACTTTGGGCTGGTCCGTTTTTGCGAAAGGGACGAAAATTAGGTCTATTTTTTGCCTTGAAAGGCCGATCCTGAGGAAGGGCGTGGCCCTTACCCCCAGTGATATCAGAGATAATCTCTTTCAAGTCAGGGCCAAACAACGTTTTCCCCTTGAAAGGAATGTTTAGTAGCTTGTTCTTGGAAGACGCATCAGCCGACCAAGATTTCAACCAAAGCGCTCTGCGCGCCACAATAGCAAACCCAGAATTCTTAGCCGCTAACCTAGCCAATTGCAAGGTGGCGTCTAGAGTGAAAGAATTAGCCAATTTGAGAGCATTGATTCTGTCCATAATCTCCTCATAAGGAGGAGAATCACTATCGAGCACCTTTATCAGTTCATCAAACCAGAAATATGCGGCTGTAGTGACAGGGACAATGCATGAAATGGGTTGTAGAAGGTAACCCTGCTGAACAAACATCTTTTTAAGCAAACCTTCTAATTTTTTATCCATAGGATCTTTGAAAGCACAACTATCCTCTATGGGTATAGTGGTGCGTTTGTTTAAAGTAGAGACCGCTCCCTCGACCTTGGGGACTGACTGCCATAAGTCCTTTCTGGGGTCGACCATAGGAAACAATTTTTTAAATATGGGGGGAGGGACGAAAGGAATACCGGGCCTTTCCCATTCTTTATTAACAATGTCCGCCACCCGCTTGGGTATAGGAAAAGCTTCTGGGAGCCCCGGCACCTCTAGGAACTTGTCCATTTTACATAGTTTCTCTGGGATGACCAACTTTTCACAATCATCCAGAGTGGATAATACCTCCTTAAGCAAAATGCGGAGGTGTTCCAACTTAAATTTAAATGTAATCACATCAGATTCAGCCTGATGAGAAATGTTCCCTGAATCAGTAATTTCTCCCTCAGACAAAACCTCCCTGGCCCCCTCAGATTGGGTTAGGGGCCCTTCAGAGATATTAATATCAGCGTCGTCATGCTCTTCAGTAACTAAAACAGAGCAGCCACGCTTACGCTGACAAGGGTTCATTTTGGCTAAAATGTTTTTGACAGAATTATCCATTACAGCCGTTAATTGTTGCATAGTAAGGAGTATTGGCGCGCTAGATGTACTAGGGGCCTCCTGAGTGGGCAAGACTCGTGTAGACGAAGGAGGGAATGATGCAGTACCATGCTTACTCCCCTCACTTGAGGAATCATCTTGGGCATCATTGTCATTATCACATAAATCACATTTATTTAAATGAATAGGAATTCTGGCTTCCCCACATTCAGAACACAGTCTATCTGGTAGTTCAGACATGTTAAACAGGCATAAACTTGATAAGAAAGTACAAAAAACGTTTTAAAATAAAACCGTTACTGTCACTTTAAATTTTAAACTGAACACACTTTAATACTGCAATTGCGAAAAAACATGAAGGAATTGTTCAAAATTCACCAAATTTTCACCACAGTGTCTTAAAGCCTTAAAAATATTGCACACCAATTTTGGAAGCTTTAACCCTTAAAATAACGGAACCGGAGCCGTTTTAAGCTTTAACCCCTTTACAGTCCCTGGTATCTGCTTTGCTGAGACCCAACCAAACCCAAAGGGGAATACGATACCAATGACGCCTTCAGAAAGTCTTTTCTAAGTATCAGAGCTCCTCTCACATGCGACTGCATGCCATGCCTCTCAAAAACAAGTGCGCCACACCGGCGCGAAAATGAGACTCTGCTTATGCTTTGGGAAAGCCCCTAAGAAATAAGGTGTCTAATACAGTGCCTGCCGATATTATTATAACAAAATACCCAGATAAAATGATTCCTCAAGGCTAAATATGTGTTAATAATGAATCGATTTAGCCCAGAAATGTCTACAGTCTAAATAAGCCCTTGTGAAGCCCTTATTTACGATCGTAATAAACATGGCTTACCGGATCCCATAGGGAAAATGACAGCTTCCAGCATTACATCGTCTTGTTAGAATGTGTCATACCTCAAGCAGCAAGAGACTGCACACTGTTCCCCCAACTGAAGTTAATTGCTCTCAACAGTCCTGTGTGGAACAGCCATGGATTTTAGTTACGGTTGCTAAAATCATTTTCCTCATACAAACAGAAATCTTCATCTCTTTTCTGTTTCTGAGTAAATAGTACATACCAGCACTATTTCAAAATAACAAACTCTTGATTGAATAATAGAAAACTACAGTTAAACACTAAAAAACTCTAAGCCATCTCCGTGGAGATGTTGCCTGTACAACGGCAAAGAGAATGACTGGGGTAGGCGGAGCCTAGGAGGGATCATGTGACCAGCTTTGCTGGGCTCTTTGCCATTTCCTGTTGGGGAAGAGAATATCCCACAAGTAAGGATGACGCCGTGGACCGGACACACCTATGTTGGAGAAATATCTTCCTTTTTTACATAGAGATGCTCAGGTGATATTTTCCTGTCAGCTTTTTACAGTTATACTGCATCAGTTTCAAGTGATTTAGCATATGAGTATTATGTCCCTTTAACAAAGGATAACAAGAAAACAAATAATTTTGTTATAATAGAAGAAAATTGGAAAGTTGTTTAAAATTGCATGTTTAGTCTATATGATTCATGAAAGATTTTTTTGGGGTTTTATGTCCTTTTAATAAAATGAAAATGATTTTTTTTTGTTTTAAATACAGATTTTACATAAAGGTAGTTGTGGTGTGTATGTTTCATTTTAGAAATACTGTGGACAACAAATAAGAGATGTCTCTGATACATTCTTCCAATGCAAATAGTAGAAGTTTGAAAAAAATTGAAACTGGGATCACAATAGTAGGGATATAAAGGCCCGATGATGCCTGAGAAAGAGAGTAACGCACAAAACATGTCTACGGGTAATGTTGGCACATACTATGCACGCATACATATTTAAAGTGACATGAAACCCACACATTTTATTTTATGATTCAGACAGAGCATACAAGTTTATAAATTTGCTTCATTATCTTGATTGAAGGAGCAGCAATGCAATGAACTCATCAGTAATCCAATAACAAGATGTATATACAGTATATATATATATATATATATATACTGTGTGTGTGTATATATATATATATATATATATATATATATATATATATATATATATATATATATATATATATATATATATATATATATATATATATATAAACCGTAAAGTAGAAATAACTGCAACATCCAAAATGTTTCAAAGTAAATTATTTAAGCCTTTAAATATTGAAACAAAGTTCTGATCCGAAGGGTACAGTATTCATTAACCAATATGTGACAAAAGTACTGATCCGATAGAGGTTCCCCCTACACACGCCCTGTGCATTTAATAGAAGACAGCAGGTAACAGCCCAGTAACGCAGTGTTTCACAGCTCTAGAGCATAGCAGGTTTATGTATATTTATACTACACACAGGTATAAGGTAAACAATCAGGGGGAAAAACCGTGTTCCCAGGAGGCACTACCGCCTCGACTCACCACCCCACGGGTGCACCGATTGACCTCTTGTCTGGTGTGTATATTCAGCGTCCCTTAGGCATCAAAACTCTAGAGCTGACTTTATCCAAACAGCTGTGGCGTCTTCGGCAGAGCGTCCCACTATGCGGGAGGGGGTGTGTTCCGATCCTCTAACATCATGTGGTTTCCGTAAACCATTTGGAGAAGAAAACTGTAGCATGGTGGCAATTCAAGCACATGCATCTGTAGATGATCAGAGGAAACTGGAACAGGTTTTTTCTCTTCCTCCCCAACGCACCGGGATAGGTCAGGTGAACCAGGGGCATTATCAGTTGAGAGGTCGGAGAGGAAAGCAGAAGTACAAATAAATAATGTTATAAATCTGTCTAAATTCACACTGACAGACTCCCAAATTTCCCTTTTGAGCCGAGGTCTTAATTTTGCACCCACAAATCACTTTAATGTCTTTAACACCATTCTGGATGTAAACAAACTAATACGCAATATGACACTGCAGAAACATTTTTTCAATGAATCATATGAATCTGTAGGTAATAGAATGGTTTCTGATTTGAATGTACCCACTAAAGATCAGTATTTTAGTAAATTGACATTTAATGAGACTTGTGATGTAATCAATATGGAAAACTTGTCTAGGGAGGCTCTGACAGACACTAATAAAGAGAGTGTAAATGCATCTGGTAGCTTCCAGAATAAATCCTTGTTTTACCCTATCCAGTCAAGGGGTAATACCCTGGAAACCTTTTTCAAACGTGTGGAGCGTGATCTAGTTAGACTCAAGAATAGTACTAAGTACCAAACACCCAATCTGTCCAGTCGCGAGAGGGCCGCCCTTAAAGAGCTACAAGACAATCATGACATAGTCATACGCTCAGCAGATAAGGGGGGCTCTGTCGTTGTGCTGGACAGGGTGGATTATGTCAATGAAGCCTTACGCCAGTTGAACAATACTGAGGACTATATTCCTCTTCCTAGGGACCCTACAATTGGATTTAAAAGGGAACTTTTGGACATTTTGGATGATGGGTTGGAAAGTGGGCACTATGATCGTAAAACGTTTGAGTATTTGGTAGTTGATCACCCGGTAGTGCCCATTTTCCACCACTTGCCCAAGGTCCATAAATCCCTTGAGGACGTTCGGGGGCGCCCTATTGTTAGTGGTATAGGGTCACTAATGGAACATGTCTCACAGTGGGTAGACAGTTTGTTGCAGCCTTTAGTGCAAAGGCTGCATAGCTATATCCGAGACACCAAAGACATTATATGTATAGTGGAACAACTGGACTGGCAATCCAGCTTTAGGTGGGCCACTATTGATGTAGTGGCACTATATTCCTCCATTCCACACGAGGAGGGTCTAATAGCGGTCAATTACTTTTTGGAGTTTTTTTCAGATTTTTCTTTTGAATTCAGAAAATTTATTCTTAGAGTTCTTAAGTTTTTGCTAACCCATAACTATTTCTCTTTTGAGGGTGGTTTCTTTCTCCAGAGACGTGGGACAGCGATGGGGGCTAAGTTTGCCCCTTCTTACGCCAACCTGTTCATGGGTTGGTGGGAGCTGTCCCACGTCTATGGGGATGGAAACCCCTTCAGAGAAAATATTTATTTTTACGGCCGCTATATAGATGACCTACTCCTCGTGTGGAGTGGAAGTGAGTCACAGTTCATGTCCTTTGTCACATACTTGAATTCCAATAATATTGGAATTAAGTTCACCTGTGAACTACAGGATAATGTGATAAATTATTTGGACATCACTATTACAGGTACAACGGATGGAAAGGTTGAGACAGAAATATATAGGAAGCCCATAACGGGTAACACCCTCTTGCACGCAAGTAGCTGCCACCCTAGACATGTACCTTTTGCTGTGGCTAAAGGCCAGTTCATCCGGGTCAAACGCAACTGTTCATTGCCAGAAAAATGTGCTGAACAGTGTGACGATTTAACCAAAAGGTTGAAAAACAGAGGATATAACACAAATGTAATTAGAAAGGCTAGAAGCCAAGTTGATCCTCTAGAAAGGTCTGCGGTTCTAAACAGGGATGGTATTAAGTCTAAAGTTGAACATAAGGGAGTGACTTTTGTCACTGAATACAGTCAGGAATATGCCGATATATGTAAAATTATTAAAAAACATTTTTCATTTTTGGCGGCTGATGACAAACTGGAGCATTGTATTGCTCAAGGTCTGCGCTGTTCCTATAGAAAAACGACTACACTTGGTAACTTACTGTCTCCCTCTGTTCTACCTAAAACTGACAGGGGACAAAGTTCATGGCTGACCCATAAAGGCACCTTCAAGTGCCTAAATAAATGTAGGGTGTGTGAACATGTAATACAGTCTGATAGTGTCAGATCTGAAGTTACTGGAGAGGTTTACTCCATACAGTCTTGCCTCAAATGTACCTCTACGTATGTAGTTTATGCCCTGAGTTGCATTAGTTGCCACCTACAATACGTTGGGCTCACGACCACCGAGGTAAAAGTACGCATCCGAAATCACTTGTCCACAATCCAGGCAGGTGTTGCGTCTACCCCTCTGGTGCAGCACTTTGCGAAATACCACCAAAAAAGTGTGGAAACACTTAGGTGGCAGGCCATTGAGAGAGTGTTTTGTCCGCCTAGAGGGGGCAATAGAGACAGACTACTGCAGAAGAGGGAAATGTTCTGGATTTTTAAATTACAAACGCGTGTACCGAAGGGTCTAAATTCGGAATATGATTTGATCAATTTTTGGGAGTAATATCCCTTCCCTCTTCTGCAGTGGTCTGTCTACGCTCTCCTAATAATGTGTAAATGCCCATGTTTCAGTTCATATTATAGCAGCTTTAAACATCTTTAAGAGCCCCTGGTTCCCTGTATTACACCATATTAGGTTCACCATAAAAGGTTTACCTATAATAAATCCAATATTAACAGCTTTCTGATCTCTATCCTCTTTGTCTGATATATTTACACACTTAATTAATTTTTTGGATTTTATATGGAATGTTTTATATAAATCTTTGTTCACATTTCATAGTCACTTTAGTTAAGTACAGTCTAGGATAATAATCTAGTTGAGTACAGTTTAGATTATTATTATTATTATTATTCTCAATACTTTAGGTTATACCAATAGACGACTAAGAAACATACTTCTTGAATTTTTTAAGTGTATACTAGTGAGATTAACCTGTCGATAAATATCGTATAGGAACTATAGAATTATTTATTCTACTATGAACTTAAAGGGTTAATATTAGCATTATTATTGTAATACCTATGTTTTATTTACTAAGTTCATCTTAAATCTCTTCATTGTATATTAGCAAGTAGTATAGCAATTTATGCAATAACGTTGGTTACCTAGTATTGATTAGATTTAATTCTTAGAAGGGCAATAGACACATTTATATATGTATGTAAATTAAAGTTGGTTCCCAAAGGGTTAACCTTTACACAACACGCCTTCAATTTTAAACCAACCAAAGAGTTCCTGTTGCTTTTTAAGAAACTCAGGTGCACAGTCCTTTAGCTATGATTACGGCCTGAGGGCCGAAACATGTTAGCGGACACTCGTGTTGTGTACTTGTGATGACCCCTGGAGTGTTTTAAATATTTTCTACAATAAAGATGAAGTTTTATCTATATTGACCGTTGTCTGCAAAAATTCTTCCTTTTGCTAGCTATATATATATATATATATATATATATATATATATATATATATATATATATATATATATATATATATATGTGTGTGTGTGTGTGTGTGTGTGTAACCACCAATCAGAAGCTAGTTCCCAGCTACCAAGCCTACCTAGGTATGTTTTTGAACAAAGGATATCAAGAAAACTAAGCAAATGAGATAATAGAAGTAAATTGGAAAGTGGTTTGAAATTGTATGCTCTATCTGAATAATGAACAACAAAGTTTGGGTTTCATGTCCGATTATACATGGTTAGCCAAGTGCAGATGGACCCAGTGGAACCATGGGACTCAGGCAGCATCTGACAAGAAGTAGCATCTAGAAAAAGCATTTTTAGAAAAAACATAAATTATGCTTACCTGATAATTTTCTTTTCTTCAGATGGAAAGAGTCCACAGCTGCATTCATTACTTTTTGGAATTCAGAACCTGGCCACCAGGAGGAGGCAAAGACACCCCAGCCAAAGGCTTAAAAACCCCTCCCACTTCCCTCATCCCCCAGTCATTCTGCCGAGGAACAAGGTGAAAAGATGCCAGAAGAATAAAAATAACAGACGCCACAAAAAAAAACACGGGCGGGGAGCTGTGGACTCTTTCCATCTGAAGAAAATAAAATTATCAGGTAAGCATAATTTATGCTTTTCTTCATAAATGGAAAGAGTCCACAGCTGCATTCATTATTTTTGGGAAAACAATACCCAAGCTATAGAGCACACTGAATGCAAAACGGGAGGGTACAAAAGGCGGCCCATTCTGAGGGCACCAGGCCTACAAACCCTACCCAAAAAATCCCGCTTAGTCCGAAGCCAATAAAGCATTGAAAAAGGAAAAGGCCCCAAGGGCACTGACCCACAGATAGTCCATAAACCTTGCAAGAGGCCGCAGAAAAGGATTCGACTGAGCCAACCCACCTCCAGGAGACACCGCCGCCCAGCAGTCGGCCCCCAACTACCCACCCCTCACTAAAGAAAGGGATCAAGCACCAAAAACTCCCAAAAAGGAGAAAACTTGAAAGAAAAAATCAAGGATCTCCGAAGTGACCCCAAATATACTGCAACCGGTTCCAAATGAAAAAAGGAACCCCGAGAATCAAGCCAAGCTCACAGAGACCCGAAACAGTCTTGAGAAACAGGCAGGCAACGAGAAAAGACAGCACCCCCAGTGGGTATGCAAACTCTCACCTTCAGGTAGTGAAGCCACTGAGCTAACCACTAGACCAAAACAGCAGGTCAGACCCCAGATACGCAGAAACCACAAGGTTAAGACCGGGAACAGAAGACAACTGAAGACAGAGTCCTCCAGTCACAGATAACTCAGAATATCAAAATATTCACAGATCGAACACGTGTAGCAAGCCCAGATAAGTGAAAACCTGAGTCAACCCACACGCTACAGTCATACCAGGATGACTCTGAAAAAAAATACTTGCCAGCAAGTAAGAGCAGCTGAAAATAGATATCAAATCCTAAATGCCAGACTTCTAAACATCCACTAAACAGTGGGCACAGCACAGGCTATCCGAAAGCCATCAGTCCTTCTCAAATATCTTTAACATAGAGAAAGCACAAAACCTAAAGAAGGCTCACCGAACCTCAAAAGGCCAGAGGACAAACACATATCTCAGATCCTGCTCCACACCGGACCAGCCCAAGCGACAGGCAGGTCTGAAAAACAGGGGAACAGAAAGGACCCCAAAAACTAACCCATAGGGAAGGACGGAATGGGGTTAACTTGGTCACCCCAACAGAACTTGGGTGCTAAATAGAACTTGGGCTTCAAATAGCTACTGCAAAGATAACCCCATAGGAGGTGAACATCGCAAATGCAGAAGATTCCTATGAGAACCCAGTATAACTGACAGTCTCAACATGGAGATTCCAATCTCCACAGAAGGAACATCACAAGCTCCCAGAAAAGCAAACCGCTAACCCTTACAGGATAAAAATACCCGTTCCAACTTCCTGCACACAGGACAGGACAACAACCCTCCAGAGAGAGGAAAAACCTCCCCTTCATAAGAAGGACCAAACAACCCCCCTAAAGGGAAGGGCACATATAAGAACAGTGCACATGCTCACAAGGCATGACCCAAGTCTGATGAAAACCAAAGCCGAATGAAAGACATCCAGACGTCCCGAAGAACACAGAAAGAACTCCCCACAAAGGGGAATATACATTGTTCAAAGGACAAGGCAAGCCATAAGTAGCGCATCCGACAGCGCCCAGAACCTGGCCAAGCTGCTAGCAGGCTTATAAAGCAAGAAAGGGTTTCAATGGCACTGCCTAATCAATAATTGTGACTACACCTTCAATGGATTACTGGTTTTATTCCATATAATCAGAGGGTAGACGGTGCTGTGTATTATTTGAATTGCAAAGAAAAACATGGGCAAAAGAGACCATTAGAGAATACACAATTAGCACTCATGTAGACAACTATAACACGAAATGTGTATATATATTATGAAAAGATAGAGTACCAAATGGTAAGGGGAGTTTGCTTAGATCATTAAAACATAACTTTTATTAAATACGCAAAAAACAGGAGATAAAATAAAGGGATGTGCGCTGAAAAACAATAGCTGCCTGGGGCGTGATATAAGGGGTCTCTTATATCACAGTAAGTGCCTAAATATAATGGCTTAAGGTTGTTGTGCAAATTTGGGTATTAGCAGTGTAGACTGCAAACGTATAGTAGAACTCTGCAAAACAAAAGTGACTGAGTTTCCCTATGTTATGGGTAACATCATAAATGGTTAATTTGCAGGGGTTATGTTCAATATATATGCATTGCAGATTCAGAACATATGTCCAATACTGTCTGAGTAATACCCAAAATATCTTGTTAGCTTGAAATGGTGCACAACGGTGCATAAAGCACAGATAACATTTACTAAAAGATCAGTGTGATTGGTGCATACTTAGGTATCCGTGTTTGTCAGTTCTAGACACCACAGAGTAAATCATTATGTCTCATGCAGTTAACTAGTCATTCCTTATGCCATAGCCTATGTTCCCTGGGAAAAACTGGATCGCCCCGACCAGCAACAGGATCATAAGTTTCCGGACCTCCAGAAAGATCCCAAACACAACTATAGGCCCGAGCCCCAGAATTGTTTAAAACAAATAACACCCCAGGGAACACAAATACCCTGTCTGAAAAATCAGACCTCACCGGGGTATAACAGGACTAACCCGGATAACGGGAACAGGACTCACTCACAAATCTCAACCCAGAAGGAAGAGAACACCCCCTACAAGAGTCCAAAAAGGAACTGGAGTACTACAGAGGCGTGCCAAAATTTTAGAGAGCAAGGGAGGACCACACCCAAGGAAAAAGAATGCAGAGCAACCCAAACCCCGGTAGAACAAGGAGACAACATAGCCTAACGTCCCTGATAGGGAAACAAAAAACTCCCGAAGAAGGAAAAACCACATGGCCCTCCCCATAAAGCGTTGAAAACCGCTAAGGAGAAACGGACAAGGCCCTGGAATCTCGACCCGAGGGAAGAGAACCTCAATAGGAACAAGTACAAAAAGGAAAATTCCAAGGAGCCCCTGTAAGGCAAGACCGTCAGGGCCAGCAGCAAGGAGGCCCTGAGTCCCCCACCTTTCAACCCACGCGGGGAAGGAAACACTCCCATTCCCAACGAAAAAACGGAAAACAGAGTGTGTCGCAGCTGAACTCCACCGAATCCCAGTCGACCAGCTATAGGGGCTAACAAGGACTGAACCAATCCCCCATGCCTCGCGGACCCTCAGGCCCTCACAGAACGCTTAGCTGAACTTGTAAAAGAAAAACAAGGAATAACACAAATAATAATGTGAAACACTCTGAGCCTCAACCGGACCAGCCAGACAGAACAGGCGCCACGTGTCTGAAATAGGCCACAAGAAAGAAGGGTCTGAACCCAATCAGGGTCGATTCTGTCAAGGCCGCAAACAGTCATCCCCAGAGATGGGGAATAAACAGCAAAAAAAAAAATTTAAACATAGGACTAACATGCCCTCACATCAAACAAACTTCCGTAGAAGTAAACTGTGCGATCAAAAATCGCGAGTATCGATTCCAAAAAAAATTCCTGAAGGAAATACCTAAACATGAGCTCAAATAAAAAATCATCCTAACCGGATTAAAATAAAAGCTAAGGCAACCCTTTGGTTATTGCCCAAGAAGAACAGACACACCCGCAGGACCGGGATCATGTTCTTCCAGCTCTGGACTGGAAAGGATACTCAATAAACAAGGCTATAAGAAGATTACTTCATCCTCCTATAGCTAATCCTGCAAGCTGTTCAAAGTAGCAGACTGAGAATTCCTGTATCCGTTAAGTATGGAATCCTCCAACAACGGCAGAATGTGCCTAAAAAAAAAAAAGACACGAAGGCGCGCCAATCTTTAACGAAAGGCACAGCATACCCTCGCCGGAGCAGAAGACGACCCTGACCCCGAAGGTTGACCCCCTGTCCTCAGGGACAGTCGTTTCCCCCGAAAGCTGAGCAGGTCATACCATGCCTGAAGAGCCCTGGTCAACGTAACACGTACAATATCGTAAGCACACTTCTGGTAGCTGCAGATGGGCCAGAATAATGGACATGCGAAAACGTGCCATAACCTCCAGCAGGACCAAGCCACCCTCCAGAGAAGGATAAGCAAAATCTGGGTTACCTGCATGTGTAGTAAGAGTTGGTGGTAGGGAACTCGCCACTCAGGGAACGGGACCCCCAGAGACGAAAGGCTCAGCTGCTCCTTGATTCCCAGATCCCGAGGAATTGAGCACTCTGAACATAACTGAAGGGCATGTATCAACCGGGCCAATTCGTATTCCTCACGAGAAAGACTCTAAATCAGAGACGTTTGTGTCAACATTATCAGAATCCTCCATAACTGAGATATTGAATACAAAAAAATTGACCAAATAAGAAAAGTAAATGGCACCTGACACCCACAATGGCTGGGGCACTCACCACCAGGACCCAGACACCAGCGGACCAGAAATGTTCGGTCGCCACACGGTCAGGAATGCGGAAATGGAGAGTCAAAACGTGACCACGCCCGGTCACCAGGTGCACCGAGAGGTCCAGAAAAAGCATGCTCAACCGTAAAGGCCGTGTCACTTCCAAAGGCCGTTATGTTCCTAGCCAAGAGCCTAGGTAACACCACACATAAGCAGGTTGAATCACATAACAAACATGATTAAAAAAAAACCCTGTTCAATAACCCCCCCACAGGAGATATTAACTCTTGATTCCAAGATACAAAAGGAGCCTCACTGAGACCCTTAGTTATAGTTAGTCCCGCAAGGTGGTAGCCTCTCGGGAAAACATTTGTAATGAATGGCAATCATAATGAAAGAAAACAAAACGTTCTTACCGGAACAGGAACACTTCCCTTCAAGTGTGACAGATAGTAGCGTCGCCTCTGCCATGGACTTGAAAGAAGAAAAGCAGGCAGCAAAACTTGTCAACACTGATTGCTTGTGGAGCTGTTAAAATGAGTTGGGATGGTTTCGCAGAAAGACTCTCCCTGCATCTCCGGACTCTAACTTTCATTCATGCTCTCACTGAGAGGCTGACAGGACTACTTAAAACTCCAATCCCATGCCGAAGAGTACTACCCTCCTTAAGAGACTATTGAAAAACTTCTGACACTTCTCTGTCAACCTCCTGGGACGAAAGGCAAAGAATGACTGGGGGATAAGGGAAGTGGGAGGGGTATTTAAGCCTTTGGCTTGGGTGTCTTTGCCTCCTCCTGATGGTTAGGTTCTGAATTCCCAAAAGTAATTATTGGGAATGGACTCTTTCCATTTAATGGAGAAAAAAAGAAGAAGAAATCTTTGCCTGATATAGCGTCCATCAGTTGAATATCTACATGTTCTTGTGTGAATCTTCAATCTGTTTCAATTTAAACTATGAGACTGCAGTGCTGACTAGTGTTGGGTTTAAATAATTTATTTTTTGGATCCAGTACGGGGTAAACCATAGCATTATATTAAACAAACATTGGTTAATTTAAAGAGCAAGGTAGTAGAACAGTTAAAGGGATTCTAAACCTACATTTTTCTTTAATTATTCAGATAGAGCATGCAATTTTAAGCAACTTTCTAATTTACTCCTATTATGAATTTTTCTTCATTATCTTGCTATCTTTATTTAAAAAGCAGGAATGTAAAGCTTAGGAGTTGGCCCATTGTAGATTAAGCACCAATAAGCAAGCGTAGCCCAGGTTCTGAACCAAAAAAGTTGCTTAAAATTGCATGCTCTATCTGAATCATTAAAGGACCAGTCAACACATTAGATTTGCATAATCAACAAATGCAAGATAACAAGACAATGCAATAGCACTTAGGGCTAGATTTATCAAGCCCCTACGGCAGCAAGTTCTCACAAGAACTTGCTGACCGTGATTTATCAAGCAGAGGTCACCAGACCGCTGCTTCCCTAAAATCTTCGCCACCTCTAAACTGGCGAAATTCTATCTCCTCGGTCGTGTGTAATGCCAAATACCTGCGGGTAATTTCGCCCCACCACAGGCGAGCTGAGGCGTACAGGGGCGCGTATAACCGCCCCTGTACGCCTCAGCTATAATAAATCTAGGCCTTAGTCTGAACTTCAAATGAGTAGTAGATTTTTTTATAACAAATGTCAAAGTTATGTATATTTCCACTCCCCTTGTACCATGTGATAGTAATCAGCCAATCACAAATGCATATTGGTATAGTCTGTGAATTCTTGCACATGTTCAGTAGGATCTGGTGACTCAAAAAGTGTAAATATAAAAGACTGCACATTTTTCTTTAATGGAAGTATATTGGAAAGTTGTTTAAAATTACATGCTGTATCTAAATCATGAAAATGTAATTTAACCTGAGTGTCCCTTTAAAAAGTACACAAAAAAAATTGGGTTTAGTATCTCTTTAAACTCAAAAAAAGATTAAATATGTATGTATTCAACTTCACATATAACTGTAAGCTCTGAGGATTAGCACTTTCCGTTACATATTGTAAAATTGCATTATTAATGAAACACGATTTGTTTCCTAATCACTGTGCAAAAATCCAACTTCATGCTCAGTATTAGGCACAGGATCAGTGTCTATCAAATTGCCACCAGATTACTTAGGAGCTACCAACTATCATCAAAGCAAAATTAGAATAAAAACATAGAAACAAGGGTGAATTAAGGTGCAGGAGTAGTGACAGAAATAAATTCTGGCTCAGATGATCTGTTCTGTGGGTTAAGGAACATAGTGAAATCTTCCAACTTTTGCTCAGTTCCTTAAAGCAACATAAAATAGCAGAACAAAAATGCTCTAAAATAAAAGAGTTGTTTAGTATTGTACTATGTATATGCATACAACAGTAAATGAATTAAATACATACTTAAAGTCAGAGTAACAATGTACAACTAGGAGCTAGCTGAGTTATATGTGTGTACCCATTAATCGTCAGCTAGCTCCCAGTAGTATGCTTTTCAACAAATAAGAATAAAGTAAATCATATAACAGAAGTTCTTTGAAAAGTCTTTGAAAACTGCATCTTGTATTTGAATCATATAAGTTATTAATTTTGAATTTCATGGTACTCAAAATGTATTTATCATGTTTATGAAAGAAAAGAGGTTAACGGCTCCATGTACGAAGCAACGAGAGCTGCTCCGGAGCCCTTGCGGGGCAGGTTCACATATGGGAGACAGCAATGTAAGAATCAGAGGTCATTAGACCGCTGCTTCTTACACTCTTTGTCACCTCTGAGGTGGCGGAGAGAAATCGCAGAGAGCGTGCTCGCTCTCGGTGATTGATAGTCCCTTTTGGTCGCGCAAATAAAGGGGCAGGCATTACGCACCTATCGGGGTGTGAAATGACACATACGGGCCAGCGGATCAACAGATCCGCTGCCCGTATGCAGCGAAGGCGAACGGACAGCTTTGCAAGTTCAGAAGCTGTCGCCCGCCTTTTAATACATGGGGCCCTAAATATGTAAAAATATTTTTGCATGGAAAGAAATGTTAGAGATATTAAAAAACACTTGCTTCTGTGTAAAAATTGTGCTTTTCTCCACACTCCCAGAGTCCAAAAAGCTAAATCTATAACCTAGGTTTTCAAACTGCTCTAAGTTGCGTAAAGCAGCTATTTAATTTGCAGCATTTGCAGGTTACATCATTTGCTTTTTGGCCTCTCTACACCAAAGCAACGTTTGTTTAATGTTCTTATAAGTAAAAGCTGTTTAAACTGAATGTGAAACATTATTATGTACAGCTGGGTCCTGGGACCCCAAAGCTCACTGGCTGTTAGAAACAACTCACAAAGAAAAAAGTTGTTTTTATTCAGCACAGGAATAACTATTTAAAAGAAAAATCACTGTTACACATTTAAACATTCTATTTTAGATGGAACAAAGACACATTTTGAGAATTATGTCACTTAAAGAGATAGTCTAGTCAAAATTAAACTTTCATGTTTCAATAGGGCATGTCATTTTAAACAGCTTTCCAATGTACTTTTATTATCAAATTTGCTTTGTTCTCTTGGTATTCATTGTTGAAAACTAAACACAGGTAGGCTCATATGCTAATTTCTAAGACCTTGAAGGCCACCTCTTATCAGAATGCATTTAACACTTTTTTTTAACAGCTAGAGGGCATTAGTTCATGTGTATCATATAGATAACATTGTGCTGTGGAGTTAATTATGAGAGGGCACAGATTGGCTAAAATGTAAGTCTGTCAAAATAGCTGAAATTATGGGGCAGTCTGCAGAGGCTTAGATACAAGGTAATCAAAGGAAAAAAGTATATTAAAGGACATGAAACCCAAAATTTTCTTTCATGATTCAAATAGAGAATACAATTTTAAACAACTTTCCAATTTACTCCTATTATTTAATGTGCTTCCTTCTCTTGTTATCCTTTGCTGAAAGGTTTATCTAGGCAAGCTCAGGAGCAGCAGAGAGCCTAGGTTCTAGCTGTTGATTGGTGGCTGAATATATATATTGATTGTGATTGGCTCACCCATGAGTTCAGTTAGAAACCATAAGTGCATTGCTGCTTCTTCAACAAATGATACCAAGAGAATGAAACTTATTAGATAATAGAAGTAAATTAGAAAGTTGTTTAAAATTGTATTTTCTATCTGAATCATGAAAGAAAAAAATTGGGTTTCATGTCCCTTTAATACAACTGTGTTGGTTATTCAAAACTGGGGAATGGGTAATAAAGGGATTATCTACCATGTTAAACAATAAAGATTCTGGCGTAGACTGTCCCTTTAAACACCTTCACCTTATGTTGAAGCTGAGGCAACAAACATATGTTCCCTAATGTTCTTTTATTTGGTCATCTCTACTGCGAGATCACATCATGCACCCACTACACAACAAAGTAAAACTGATCTTTAACCCAGTGGACTTGCTGCAGTCACCTAACTATAAACAACAGTCTTTGGCAACATGTGGAGCTGCTAATAACGCATTTTTCATTGGTCTCTGAATGCACTAACCACATGCGGCTGGCACGCACCATCCAGTTAGTAACGAGCTGAAGACAGATGCAGATGTTAACGTTCTCTCATTGTCTAATTACATATTATGTAAATGTATTCTGGGCTGGAATTGCACCGTTTGGTGTTGTGATGCAGGAACTAGGACCATATCTAGCAGGGGTAGGAGGTTTAATAACTGTTCAACAAACAACTAAGCATTACATTACTCTGAAGCGGATTTATAAAAAGGTAAAAGTGCCGTATATTTCTGGTAGCATAACATTAACCATATTCTTCTGTTAAGCAATCAAAAGCCCCTATTCTCCCGAACTAAACCACCAAAGCCAGTCCTGTTATCACCCACTTGCACTCCTACACATTACCTAAATGTGTTTATTAGTATCAAATCAGTATCATTTTCTAAGTAACTTCCACTAATAACAGAGCTAGAAATAGCAGGTCCCTGTAGAATTTGGCAGGCAGCTTGAGCACGATTTAGAGCACTCACCGATTGCCTTTTAACTTAATCCTGCCAGGTGTGTGAAGTGAAGACAGAGGGAGGTGATCAGGGAGTGAAATGCTGTACATCAAAGCTGATCAACTCAATTTGAGGGACTGACAGAATTTCAGCAATTGGCAGCATCTTTTACAATTTTATATTATGTAAAAATAGCCATTTTTGTACTTTTATTTTATTAATGAAATCACTCCTTCGATAGATTTACAGCAATGTATTTTATCATTTAAACTCTACAGCAACCTACTATCTAAAACTTTCATGATTCAGATAGAGCATGCAATTTTAAGCAAATTTACTCCTATAATCAATTTTTTCTAAACGTAGCCACCAATCAGCAAGCGCTACCCAGTTTAAAGTTTAATTTTGACTAGACTATCCCTTTAAATCAAATGCATCCAACAAAAAATACCATGATGGAACAATATGTTTGCAAGAAATGAAGCAACATAAAGTTAGTGAACCTTACTCCCCACCAACATGTGGCAAAGACAGGTCCTTAAAGGGACATTAAACACTTAGAGATGGTAATATAAAATGTTAAATAGCATGTTTATAAAAAAAATAAACCTCTGCAATATACTTTCATTATTTATTTTGTCCCATTTTCCTGTAATTCCATTCTGAAATTGTGACCTTTTCAGTTCCTGTTAGAAATGGAAGTGCAGAACATGGTTATATTTCACACTGCTATTGGCTGCACACTCTAGTGACTTATGTATAATTGTCCCTAATTGGCTACAGCAGAGAAGGCAACCTAAGTTACAACATGGTAGCTCCCATTGTTTTATAGACACTATAACTTTACACTTATTTTGTCAATATTTAAACAGCTAATGAAACTTTAACAAATACATCTACATGTTATTCTCAGACTATTTTTTTTACTTTGAATGCTTCATTCTATCTAGCATTTATTTAGTGTTTAATGTCCTTTAAAGAAAAAAAAAAAAAAAGAAAAAAAAAACTTGCCAATTTACTTCCATTACCAAATTTGCATTGCCCCTTTGTTGAAGACCAAACCCAGGGAGGCTCAAGAGCAACAATGCTGCTCCTCGTAGTGCATTACTGCTTCTGAGCCTACCTAGGTATGCTTTTCCACACAAGTTACCAGAAGAAATAAGAAAATATGATAATAGAAGTAAATTGGAAAGTTGTCTAAAATTGGAAGCTCCATCTGAATCATAAAAAGTTTATTTTAACTTTACTGCTCTCTTTAAATGATGACCTGTGTGGATGTCTAGTAATTGATCCCTAATGGTTAAGGACCAACATGGGACCAAGATCTTGCATCAAGAAGGAGAAACAAAGAATACAGAAGGAATGCATACGATAGTCTACATATCATATACCCAGAGGCAGAACTTTATTCACTTTCTGCAATGAGATTTTTTTTTGTGAATTTTTTTCTGCACTCATTTTAAAATAAAGTTCAATTTTAAATTAGACAGTTACACTAAATCACCAGTTTAGTTGCAATGTGTTGGTTAACCCCTTAATGACAACTGACGTACCAGGTACGTCATGCATTAACAAGCAGTTAATGACAATGGACGTACCTGGTACGTCAGTTGTCTAACAGAGTGCTGGAAGTGATCACAATCACTTCCAGCAGCTCTGAGGGTATTGCAGTGATGCCTCGATATGGAGGCATCCTGCAATACCCCTTTACAAGCCTCCGATGCAGAGAGAGCCACTCTGTGGCCCTCTCTGCACCGGTAGTGATGGTGCCGATGGTGCCTTTGTCCGGTGGGAGGAGGGAGCGTGTGCGCGCGCGTGCACGATGTGCTCGCGCATGCACGATGCGAGCGCACGTGCACAGGTGCGCGTGTGCACATTGGTGCGCGTGCACGTGAACGCGCGTGCACGTGAACGTGCGCGCATTAGCCACACTGACACCAATGAAGGAAGGGGGGGAAAAAAAAGTAAAAAAAAAAGTTAATTTTTTTTTTTAACATATAAAAGGATCTGGGAGGGGGTGGGGGTATTGTGGGGGGGCTGCTACACTACAGAAATAATTAAATATACAAATAAAAGTTATAAATAAAATTTAAATAGTTTGGTTTGTGGGGCCAAACTGGGTACTGGCAGACAGCTGCCAGTACCCAAGATGGCGGTAATTAGGTAGGGGAGAGGGTTAGAGAGCTGGAGGGGGGGATCAGGGAGGTTGGTGCTAAGGCAGGGGTCCATCACAACTAAAATATTTTATCATTTTTATTTAAAAAAAACAAAAAACTTTTATTTAGTACTGGCAGACTTTCTGCCAGTACTTAAGATGGCGGTAACAATTGTGGGGTGGGGGAGTGAAGAGAGCTGTTTGGGAGGGATCAGGGGGTGGGATGTGTCAGGTGGGAGGCTGATCTCTAAAATTAACCCTGCAAGCTCCCTACAAGCTACCTAATTTAACCCCTTCACTGCTGGGCATAATTCACGTGTGGTGCGCAGCAGCATTTAGCGGCCTTCTAATTACCAAAAAGCAACGCCAAAGCCATATAAGTCTGCTATTTCTGAACAAAGGGGATCCCAGAGAAGCTTTCAAAACAATTTCTGCCATAATAGCACAAGCTGTTTGTAAATAATTTCAGTGAGAAACCTAAAATTGTGAAAAATGTAAAGTTTTTTTTTTTTATTTGCTCGCATTTGGTGGTGAAATGGTGGCATAAAATATACCAAAATGGGCCTAGATCAATACTTGGGGTTGTCTACTACACTACACTAAAGCTAAAATTAACCCTACAAGCTCCCTACAAGCTCCCTAATTAACCCCTTCACTCCTGGGCATAAAACATGTGTGGTGCGCAGCGGCATTTAGCGGCCTTCTAATTACCAAAAAGCAACCACAAAGCCATATGAGTCTGTTATTTCTGAAAAAGGGGATCCCAGAGAAGCATTTACAACCATTTGTGCCATAATTGCAGAAGCTGTTTGTAAATAATTTCAGTGGGAAACCTAAAGTTTTTGACAAAATTTGTAAAAAAAAAAAAAAAAGTTCACTTTTTCAATCGCATTTGGCGGTGAAATGGTGGCATGAAATATACCAAAATAGGCCTAGATCAATACTTTGGGATGTCTACTAAAAAAGAAAATATATACATGTCAAGGGATATTCAGGTATTCCTGACAGATATCAGGGTTCCAAAGTAACTAGCGCCCATTTTGAAAAAAAGTGGTTTGGAAATAGCAAAGTGCTACTTGTATTTATTGCCCCATAAATTGCAAAAAAAGCAAAGAACATGTAAACATTGGGTATTTCTAAACTCAGGACAAAATTTATAAACTATTTAGCATGGGTGTTTTTTGGTGATTGTAGATGTGTAACAGATTTTGGGGGTCAAAGTTAGAAAAAGTGTGTTTTTTTCCATTTTTTTCCTCATATTTTATCATTTTTTTTTTTTAGTAAATTATAAGATATGATGAAAATAATGGTATCTTTAGAAAGTCCATTTAATGACGAGAAAAACGGTATATAATATGTGTGGGTACAGTAAACGAGTAAGAGGAAAATTACAGCTAAATGCAAACACTGCAGAAATGTAAAAAACAGAATTTATGTTTACCTGATAAATTACTTTCTCCAACGGTGTGTCCGGTCCACGGCGTCATCCTTACTTGTGGGATATTCTCTTCCCCAACAGGAAATGGCAAAGAGCCCAGCAAAGCTGGTCACATGATCCCTCCTAGGCTCCGCCTACCCCAGTCATTCGACCGACGTTAAAGTGAAGGTCAAGTCTGGGGTTGTGCTTAGCAGTTTTCAATATTTTAGCTAAAATGAGTATGATGTTCATTCATCAAAGTATAGATAGATACAAGCAAAAGATTTATATTTTACGTTTTGAAACCGCTCCGTTTCAGCTGTAAAATCCGCCCGTCATAGTGCCTTTATTGATTGACATCTTTTGGCTCCAATCTATTGTTTTACCCCGTGGCGTCCAGCCCCTTTTCGTTTTCGTCATTGTCAGCTTATGCGCATGCGTGTAAGTAAACATCGCGGCATCATCATCATGCTCGTCCCCGTAACGCGCATTCGTTGTTTGCTCGCAAAATTACTGCATACAAAGTTACGGCCGTTAATTACGCGCATGCGCTATTGAGCTGACCGTACGCATGCGCATTTCAAACAGAACAAGGGTGCACGAGCGTAGTCTCGTTGTAAGAAACAAAGCGACGTCATCAAGTCAGAATAAGGAAGTCTTGTATGGGCGGAGATAAACGCGATAACGGAGCAACATTATAAATACATTTTTTGGGCAAAGGGTTAGTTATTTATACATATAAAGTAAGCGAATTTAATGTTTTTAAGATAATCTTCAACATGATGTATTTTGAATCCCAAAAATTGACCTTCACTTTAAGGAGGAATATTTGCATAGGAGAAACCATATGGTACCGTGGTGACTGTAGTTAAAGAAAATAAATTATCAGACCTGATTAAAAAAACCAGGGCGGGCCGTGGACCGGACACACCGTTGGAGAAAGTAATTTATCAGGTAAACATAAATTCTGTTTTCTCCAACATAGGTGTGTCCGGTCCACGGCGTCATCCTTACTTGTGGGAACCAATACCAAAGCTTTAGGACACGGATGAAGGGAGGGAGCAAATCAGGTCACCTAAATGGAAGGCACCACGGTTTGCAAAACCTTTCTCCCAAAAATAGCCTCAGAAGAAGCAAAAGTATCAAACTTGTAAAATTTGGTAAAAGTGTGCAGTGAAGACCAAGTCGCTGCCCTACATATCTGATCAACAGAAGCCTCGTTCTTGAAGGCCCATGTGGAAGCCACAGCCCTAGTGGAATGAGCTGTGATTCTTTCGGGAGGCTGCCGTCCGGCAGTCTCGTAAGCCAATCTGATGATGCTTTTAATCCAAAAAGAGAGAGAGGTAGAAGTTGCTTTTTGACCTCTCCTTTTACCGGAATAAACAACAAACAAGGAAGATGTTTGTCTAAAATCCTTTGTAGCATCTAAATAGAATTTTAGAGCGCGAACAACATCCAAATTGTGCAACAAACGTTCCTTCTTTGAAACTGGTTTCGGACACAGAGAAGGTACGATAATCTCCTGGTTAATGTTTTTGTTAGAAACAACTTTTGGAAGAAACCCAGGTTTAGTACGTAAAACCACCTTATCTGCATGGAACACCAGATAAGGAGGAGAACACTGCAGAGCAGATAATTCTGAAACTCTTCTAGCAGAAGAAATTGCAACTAAAAACAAAACTTTCCAAGATAATAACTTAATATCAACGGAATGTAAGGGTTCAAACGGAACCCCCTGAAGAACTGAAAGAACTAAATTGAGACTCCAAGGAGGAGTCAAAGGTTTGTAAACAGGCTTAATTCTAACCAGAGCCTGAACAAAGGCTTGAACATCTGGCACAGCTGCCAGCTTTTTGTGAAGTAACACAGACAAGGCAGAAATCTGTCCCTTCAGGGAACTCGCAGATAATCCTTTTTCCAATCCTTCTTGAAGGAAGGATAGAATCTTAGGAATCTTAACCTTGTCCCAAGGGAATCCTTTAGATTCACACCAACAGATATATTTTTTCCAAATTTTGTGGTAAATCTTTCTAGTTACAGGCTTTCTGGCCTGAACAAGAGTATCGATAACAGAATCTGAGAACCCTCGCTTCGATAAGATCAAGCGTTCAATCTCCAAGCAGTCAGCTGGAGTGAAACCAGGTTCGGATGTTCGAACGGACCCTGAACAAGAAGGTCTCGTCTCAAAGGTAGCTTCCAAGGTGGAGCCGATGACATATTCACCAGATCTGCATACCAAGTCCTGCGTGGCCACGCAGGAGCTATCAAGATCACCGACGCCCTCTCCTGATTGATCCTGGCTACCAGCCTGGGGATGAGAGGAAACGGCGGGAACACATAAGCTAGTTTGAAGGTCCAAGGTGCTACTAGTGCATCCACTAGAGCCGCCTTGGGATCCCTGGATCTGGACCCGTAGCAAGGAACTTTGAAGTTCTGACGAGAGGCCATCAGATCCATGTCTGGAATGCCCCACAGCTGAGTGACTTGGGCAAAGATTTCCGGATGGAGTTCCCACTCCCCCGGATGCAATGTCTGACGACTCAGAAAATCCGCTTCCCAATTTTCCACTCCTGGGATGTGGATAGCGGACAGATGGCAGGAGTGAGACTCCGCCCATAGAATGATTTTGGTCACTTCTTCCATCGCTAGGGAACTCCTTGTTCCCCCCTGATGGTTGATGTACGCAACAGTTGTCATGTTGTCTGATTGAAACCGTATGAACTTGGCCCTCGCTAGCTGAGGCCAAGCCTTGAGAGCATTGAATATCGCTCTCAGTTCCAGAATATTTATCGGTAGAAGAGATTCTTCCCGAGACCAAAGACCCTGAGCTTTCAGGGATCCCCAGACCGCGCCCCAGCCCATCAGACTGGCGTCGGTCGTGACAATGACCCACTCTGGTCTGCGGAATGTCATCCCTTGTGACAGGTTGTCCAGGGACAGCCACCAACGGAGTGAGTCTCTGGTCCTCTGATTTACTTGTATCTTCGGAGACAAGTCTGTATAATCCCCATTCCACTGACTGAGCATGCACAGTTGTAATGGTCTTAGATGAATGCGCGCAAAAGGAACTATGTCCATTGCCGCTACCATCAACCCGATCACTTCCATGCACTGAGCTATGGAAGGAAGAGGAACGGAATGAAGTATCCGACAAGAGTCTAGAAGCTTTGTTTTTCTGGCCTCTGTCAGAAATATCCTTATTTCTAAGGAGTCTATTATTGTTCCCAAGAAGGGAACCCTTGTTGACGGAGATAGAGAACTCTTTTCCACGTTCACTTTCCATCCGTGAGATCTGAGAAAGGCCAGGACTATGTCCGTGTGAGCCTTTGCTTGAGGAAGGGACGACGCTTGAATCAGAATGTCGTCCAAGTAAGGTACTACAGCAATGCCCCTTGGTCTTAGCACAGCTAGAAGGGACCCTAGTACCTTTGTGAAAACCCTTGGAGCAGTGGCTAATCCGAAAGGAAGCGCCACAAACTGGTAATGCTTGTCCAGGAATGCGAACCTTAGGAACCGATGATGTTCCTTGTGGATAGGAATATGTAGATACGCATCCTTTAAATCCACCGTGGTCATGAATTGACCTTCCTGGATGGAAGGAAGAATTGTTCGAATGGTTTCCATCTTGAACGATGGAACCTTGAGAAACTTGTTTAAGATCTTGAGATCTAAGATTGGTCTGAACGTTCCCTCTTTTTTGGGAACTATGAACAGATTGGAGTAGAACCCCATCCCTTGTTCTCTTAATGGAACAGGATGAATCACTCCCATTTTTAACAGGTCTTCTACACAATGTAAGAATGCCTGTCTTTTTATGTGGTCTGAAGACAACTGAGACCTGTGGAACCTCCCCCTTGGGGGAAGCCCCTTGAATTCCAGAAGATAACCTTGGGAGACTATTTCTAGCGCCCAAGGATCCAGAACATCTCTTGCCCAAGCCTGAGCGAAGAGAGAGAGTCTGCCCCCCACCAGATCCGGTCCCGGATCGGGGGCCAACATTTCATGCTGTCTTGGTAGCAGTGGCAGGTTTCTTGGCCTGCTTTCCCTTGTTCCAGCCTTGCATTGGTCTCCAAGCTGGCTTGGCTTGAGAAGTATTACCCTCTTGCTTAGAGGACGTAGCACTTTGGGCTGGTCCGTTTCTACGAAAGGGACGAAAATTAGGTTTATTTTTTGCCTTGAAAGGCCGATCCTGAGGAAGGGCGTGGCCCTTACCCCCAGTGATATCAGAGATAATCTCTTTCAAGTCAGGGCCAAACAGCGTTTTCCCCTTGAAAGGAATGTTAAGTAGCTTGTTCTTGGAAGACGCATCAGCCGACCAAGATTTCAACCAAAGCGCTCTGCGCGCCACAATAGCAAACCCAGAATTCTTAGCCGCTAACCTAGCCAATTGCAAAGTGGCGTCTAGGGTAAAAGAATTAGCCAATTTGAGAGCATTGATTCTGTCCATAATCTCCTCATAAGGAGGAGAATCACTATCGACCGCCTTTATCAGCTCATCGAACCAGAAACATGCGGCTGTAGCGACAGGGACAACGCATGAAATTGGTTGTAGAAGGTAACCCTGCTGAACAAACATCTTTTTAAGCAAACCTTCTAATTTTTTATCCATAGGATCTTTGAAAGCACAACTATCCTCTATGGGTATAGTGGTGCGTTTGTTTAAAGTGGAAACCGCTCCCTCGACCTTGGGGACTGTCTGCCATAAGTCCTTTCTGGGGTCGACCATAGGAAACAATTTTTCAAATATGGGGGGAGGGACGAAAGGAATACCGGGCCTTTCCCTTTATTAACAATGTCCGCCACCCGCTTGGGTATAGGAAAAGCTTCTGGAAGCCCCGGCACCTCTAGGAACTTGTCCATTTTACATAGTTTCTCTGGGATGACCAACTTGTCACAATCATCCAGAGTGGATAATACCTCCTTAAGCAGAATGCGGAGATGTTCCAACTTAAATTTAAATGTAATCACATCAGGTTCAGCTTGTTGAGAAATGTTCCCTGAATCAGTAATTTCTCCCTCAGACAAAACCTCCCTGGCCCCATCAGACTGGGTTAGGGGCCCTTCAGAAACATTATTATCAGCGTCGTCATGCTCTTCAGTATCTAAAACAGAGCAGTCGCGCTTACGCTGATAAGTGTTCATTTTGGCTAAAATGTTTTTGACAGAATTATCCATTACAGCCGTTAATTGTTGCATAGTAAGGAGTATTGGCGCGCTAGATGTACTAGGGGCCTCCTGAGTGGGCAAGACTCGTGTAGACGAAGGAGGGAATGATGCAGTACCATGCTTACTCCCCTCACTTGAGGAATCATCTTGGGCATCATTGTCATTGTCACATAAATCACATTTATTTAAATGAATAGGAATTCTGGCTTTTCAGAACACAGTCTATCTGGTAGTTCAGACATGTTAAACAGGCATAAACTTGATAACAAAGTACAAAAAACGTTTTAAAATAAAACCGTTACTGTCACTTTAAATTTTAAACTGAACACACTTTATTACTGCAATTGCGAAAAAACATGAAGGAATTGTTCAAAATTCACCAAATTTTCACCACAGTGTCTTAAAGCCTTAAAAGTATTGCACACCAAATTTGGAAGCTTTAACCCTTAAAATAACGGAACCGGAGCCGTTTTGAACTTTAACCCCTTTACAGTCCCTGGTATCTGCTTTGCTGAGACCCAACCAAGCCCAAAGGGGAATACGATACCAAATGACGCCTTCAGAAAGTCTTTTCTAAGTATCAGAGCTCCTCTCACATGCGACTGCATGCCATGCCTCTCAAAAACAAGTGCGCAACACCGGCGCGAAAATGAGGCTCTGCCTATGCTTTGGGAAAGCCCCTAAAGAATAAGGTGTCTAAAACAGTGCCTGCCGATATTATTATATCAAAATACCCAAATAAAATGATTCCTCAAGGCTAAATATGTGTTAATAATGAATCGATTTAGCCCAGAAAAAGTCTACAGTCTTAATAAGCCCTTGTGAAGCCCTTATTTACGGTCGTAATAAACATGGCTTACCGGATCCCATAGGGAAAATGACAGCTTCCAGCATTACATCGTCTTGTTAGAATGTGTCATACCTCAAGCAGCAAGAGACTGCTCACTGTTCCCCCAACTGAAGTTAATTGCTCTCAACAGTCCTGTGTGGAACAGCCATGGATTTTAGTGACGGTTGCTAAAATCATTTTCCTCATACAAACAGAAATCTTCATCTCTTTTCTGTTTCTGAGTAAATAGTACATACCAGCACTATTTCAAAATAACAAACTCTTGATTGAATAATAAAAACTACAGTTAAACACTAAGCCATCTCCGTGGAGATGTTGCCTGTACAACGGCAAAGAGAATGACTGGGGTAGGCGGAGCCTAGGAGGGATCATGTGACCAGCTTTGCTGGGCTCTTTGCCATTTCCTGTTGGGGAAGAGAATATCCCACAAGTAAGGATGACGCCGTGGACCGGACACACCTATGTTGGAGAAATAGCCATTGTCATTAAGGGTAAGAAAATTGAAAAATGGTCCGGTCATTAAGGGGTTAAAGGGCCAGTTTAGTCAAAATTAAACTTTCACTATTCAGATAGTGAATGCAATTTTAAACAACTTTCCAATTCATTTTTATCATCAAATTTGCTTTGTTCCCTTGGTATTCTTTGTTGAAAGCTAAACCTAGGTAGGATCATATGCTAATTTCTAAGCCCTTGAAGGCCGCACTTTATTTCAATGCATTTGGCAGTTTTTCACAGTTAGAGGGTGCTATTTCATATGTGCCATAAAGATAATATTGTGACCACGCCCATAATGTTACAAAAGCGACGGCACTGATTGGCTAAATGCAAGTCTGTCAAAAGAACTAAAATAAGGTGGCAGTCTGCAAAGGCTTAGATACAAGGTAATCACATAGGTGAAAAACATAAATTATGCTTACCTGATAATTTCATTTCCATCTGTGGGAGGAGAGTCCACTGTTTCATTCATTACTTGTGGGAATTAAGAACCTGGGCACCTGGAGGCGGCAAAGACACCCCAGCTAAAGGCTTAAAAATACCTCCCCCACTCCCCTCACCCCCCAGTCATTCTGCCAAGGGAACAAGGAACAGTAGGAGAAATATCAGGGTATAAAAGGTGCCAGAAGAACCATATAAAAGTTAGGTCCGCCTATCGAAGCAAACGGACGGGAGCAGTGGACTCTCCTCCCACAGATGGAAATGAAATTATCAGGTAAGCATAATTTATGTTTTCCATCTTAATGGGAGGAGAGTCCACTACTTCATTCAATACTTGTGGGAACAAATACCCAAGCTCTAGAGGACACTGAATGAACAAAAAACAGGAGGGTAAAAGGAAGCGGACCCTATACTGAGGGCACCACAGCCTGCAAAACCTTTCTCCCAAAACTAGCTTCCGCCGAAGCAAAAAAAAAAATGTAAGGAGGACCAAGTAGCCGCCTTACAAATCTGCTCCACAGAGGCCTCATTCTTAAAGGCCCAAGAAGAGGCCACAGCCCTAGTTGAGTGAACCGTCATCCTCTGGGGAGGCTTATGCCCCCTCTGTCTCATAGGGCAAACGGAAAATGCTCCTCAGCAAACGGATAATGCTCCTCAGCCAAAAAAACAGTGGAGTGGAAGAGGCCTTCTGCCCCCTACGCTTCCCTGAATACACAACAAATAGCGGCAAAGTCTGTCTGAAATCCTTCGTGGCCTGAAGATAAAACTTCAAGGCTCGAACCACATCCAGGTTATGAAGTAACCATTCCTTAGATGAAGAAGGTTTAGGACACAAGGAAGGAACTACTATCTCCTGATTGATGTTACGATCCGATACCACCTTGTGGAGAAAACCCTGTCCAGTGCGAAGCACAGCCTTATCAGCGTGAAAGACCAGGAAAGGTGGCTCACATTGCAAGGTCGCTAACTCAGAGACTCTGTGAGCCGAAGCAATAGCCAGAAGAAATAGAACCTCCCAGGAAAGAATCTTAATGTCAAGCGCATGCATAGGCTCAAACGGAGCCATCTGCAAAACCTTAAGAACCAAATTTAAGCTCCAAGGAGGAGCAGACGTTCTAAACACCGGTCTGCTTCTAGACAGAGCCTGAACAAAGGACTGAATATCAGGAAGTTCCGCTAGTTTCTTGTGTAACAGAACCGATAAAGCCGAAATTTGTCCTTTTAATGAACTGGCGGCAAGGCCCTTATCCAAACCATCTTGGAGAAAAGCCAAAATCCTGGATACCCTAACCTTGTGCCAGGAATATCCACGTTCCTCATACCAGGATAAATAGGTCCTCCACACCTTATGACAGATGCAACGAGTGACTGCTTTCCTGGCCTGAATGAGAGTATCAATCACTCTCTCTGAGAACCCTCTCTTAGCCAAGACTAGGCGTTCAATCTCCACGCAGTCAGCCTCAGAGAATCGAGGTTTTGGTGGAGAAAGGGACCCTGCACCAGCAGATCTCTGCAACAGGGTAACCTCCATGGAGGAGACAACGACATTCCCACCAGATCCTGCAAACCACGTCCTCCGTGGCCACAACGGAGCAATCAGAATGGTCGAAGCTTGCTCCTGTTTGATGCGGGCCACCACTCGAGGGAGGAGTGGCAATGTAAATCAGGTTGAACCCCCAAGGCACCGCTAAGGCATCTATCAGTGCTGCCTGGGGATCTCCTCCGTAATCAGAAATTTAGAAGATGCTGATTCCGTCCCAGAGAGAGCGCCCTCCGAAGTATTGGAGACATCCTCATCATCGGATAATCTATCAGAGACATCCACTTAAGTAGATTACCCCTGGGACGGAAGGCTATGTCTTTCCCTTCACTTGCGCTTCGCAGGATGTGGTAGGGCAAAGATAAGGCCCCAAGGGCACTGACCCGCAGATAGTCCAGAAGCCTAGCTAGAGACCGCAAAATCGGACTCAACTGAGCCAACAGTCTTCCAGGAGACACTGTCGCCCAATAGGCGGTCCCTCACCCCTCACTAATGAGGGGAACACCAGCCTAATCCCCCCCAAGGGATAAGGCAAGGAAGAACCGAAGGGGAACCGAAATGTCACCACAAATCTATAAAAGGAAAACCCCCAATAGCGAGCCCAGCTCACAAAGACCCAAATGGGTCCTGACAGACAAGGGGAGGCTATGCCCAGACCAAGCAGAAACCAGAGGTTTAGGACCAGGCCTCGAAACAGAGAAACCTCTCTCTAAACATCGTGCAAAAGCACCGAAAGACAACTGAAGACGTCATCACATCGTCAGAACTAAGAATACTATCGTATTCAGACAAAAAAAGAACGTGTAACAGACCCAGACAAAATACAGAGTAAAGAACACGCAGCCATCATTAGGATGACACCGAAGAATACTTGCTGAGAAGTAAAAAGCGGCCAGCAAGAAAACAGATTGCAAAAGGAGAACTCCCAGAAAGAGGGCACACTTTAGGCAATCAAAGCCGCTAGACCTACACACAGGGCTCTAAAAGAGGAAGCACCTAACGTCAACGAGACTCTGAGTAACACGCAAAGGCGCACAATTCTGTAACGAGATGCACAACACTCAGGGACAGTCGCACCCGCAGGGAACTGTACAGTCCAAGGTGGAATACCCGGGACAACAGGAGCAGGGAAGGGAAGGCACCACCCTGTCCTCAAACTCGATTCAATTTAGGACATAAAGATTCATCAGGCAATATGACCTCTAGAACCCCTGAATTTGCCCAAAACTTCCTTTAGAAGAAGCGCAAATTCCAAAAACTAAAGTCTGGTTCCTCCGCAGCTGGAGGTTGAGAGTCAGCAGATTCTGACCCAGAAAGTTCATACTCTGAAGTCTCAGAAAGAACTTCATACTCGGATAACCCTATCAGTTAAATCCAAAAATTATTTGATATACTCTGGGAAGGAGTGCAATATGTAACCTTTCCCTTGCACTTAGCAGGGCGAGGTAAAGCATTAAGGCTGCAGACACCGCCGTCTGAACTGCGCAGTAACATCTGGAGAAAAAAGCCCAGATGGAGGATTCGTAATGCTACGGGAAAACTGAATGTGTATAGAGATAACAATGTAGGGTACGCACCTCATTGAACGACAACTCCTCAGAGGTGGAAGGCTCCGTAATATCAAACATGTTTGATATTATCACATTATCAAGGCATATGGAACATAATTGAGAGATGGAACTAGGTCCTCCTCAACATATAAACAGGAATTGCTCTTTAGGAATAGAGGGAGTGCCCTCTAAAGAAACCGAATCCTCCATCTCTAGTGCAATAACCGGAGAACTAGAGAGATAAAACATCCTCTCTTTTTTTCTTTTTCTTTAATAAAATAACGGCACTTCTATACCCCAATCGCTGGGGCACTCACCACCTCCTATGACCCAGACAGTACAGAGATGTATGACTGCTCTCTGATAGTCACGAAAGAGGGAATGAATCACAAAGTACACAATGCAGGACAGTCAAGAGAAAGCGCAACAAGCTTGTAAGCTGCATGGCTCTCAAAGTGAAAGTGAAACCTGTATATTCCATAACAGCCTAAGAGCCCATAACATCTCACACATAAAGCAGCATAAAATCAAATAAACATATAAGATAATGATTCCCCCTGTTCAATAATCCCCCTAAGGCTCCTGACATTAACTTGAGAGAAGCAGTCTGTGAAACTTGTCAACGCCGATTGCTGTAGGAGCTGTTAATATGAGTCGGGATGGTGTCGCAAAGGGAAGCTCCCTCTGCATCTCCGGACTCTAACTTTCACCCAGGCCCTCACTGAGAAGCTTATAGGGCTACCTAAAACTCCTGTCCCATTGCGAAGAGTAGTACCCTCCATAAGATACAAAACAAATTCTGACACTTCTCTGCCAACCTCCTGGGACGAAAGGCAAAGAATGACTGGGGGATGAGGGAACCGGGAGGAGAATTTAAGCCTTTGGTTGGGGTGTCTTTGCCTTCTCCTGGTGGCCAGGTTCTTTCCCAAAAGTAATGAATGCAGCTGTGGACTCTTTCCAATTAGGAAGAAAATCTTATTCTTTTTAGACATTGCAATCTTGTCAAAGCATGTGGAACACAGTTGAGCAGGCGGACCAACCTGCACCTCTTCACAATAAATGCAAGTAATGGGTTTAATTAAAGAGGGAGTATCCTCTAACATATCAGAGTTCTCCACAGCTTACGCCTTTAATACAGACTAGATAAATTAAATGGCACCTTTATACACCAATGGCCGGGGCACTCACCACTTCCTATGACCCGGACCATGGAGAAACCGTTGCGTCTCCCGCAAATGCGGATCAGGAAAGAGGAAGTTGAAGAGTCCCAGTCACATGGAGTGCCATGCAGGACTGTCCCTGCATTATCGAGAAAAATGCGCCAAAAAGGGGCCACGTCGATCTTGACTGTTCACACATTACTAGAGCCTCATCTCACACATGATGCAGCAACAAAAACAATAAAGATATTATGCATATTCCCCCCCCCCCCCGTTCAATAATCCCCCTTCCGGGGATATTAACCCTTGATTCTATACAGATAAAAGGAGACACACCGTGACCCTGTCTTCATGCCTTATCATATGTGTATAAATTAAACAATTTTTCCAGAATCTATGCCTTGGAACAGGAACACAGCCCTTCAAGTGTAACAGGTAATAGCATTGCCATTGACATGGACTTGAGTGCAGAAAGCAGGCAGCAAAACTCGTCATCACTGATTGCTTAAGGAGCTGTTAATCATGACTCGGGATGGTTTTGCAGAGACAACACTCTCTGCATCTCCGGACTCTAACTTTCGCCCATGCTCTCACTGAGAGGCTGACAGGGTTACTTAAAACTCCAATCCCATTTTGAAGAGACTACTCCAATCTTCCGACATTTCTCTGCCAACCTCCTGTGATGAAAGGCAAAGAATGACTGGGGGATGAGGGATGCGGGGGAGGTATTTAAGCCTTTTGCTGGGGTGTCTTTGCCTCCTCCTAATGGCCAGGTTCTTAATTCCCACAAGTAATGAATGAAGCAGTGGACACTCTTCCTATTAAGATGGAAAGTATATTAATATAACTGTGTTGGTTATGCAAAACTGGGGAATAGGTAATAACAATTCTGGAGTAGACACTTCCTTTAACTGAAGAATAAAGCAATTTGTAAGCTTTATAATATAGTGCAGTAGTTGAAAATTGCATTGCAGATTAGCTGCATACAAAAAAAGAAATTGTAAAATGTCTCTTGAATAAATTTGTTTCCTTTTCTCTTGGTCTAGCATAGAAATGTAGTAATGAAAAACATAAATTATGCATACCTGATAATTTCATTTCCATCGTGGGGAGGAGAGTCCACGGCTTCATTCATTATTTTGTGGGAAATAAGAACCTGGCCACCAGGAGGAGACAAAGACACCCCAGCCAAAAGCTTAAATACCTTCCCCACTCCCCTCATCCCCAGTAATTCTGCCGAGGGATCAAGGAACAGTAGGAGAAATATCAGGGTATAAATGGTGCTAGAAGAAAAATTAACTTAGGTCCGCCCACCGGAGCTACGGGCAGGAGCCATGGACTCTCCTCCCCACGATGGAAATTAAATTATCAGGTAAGCATAATTTATGTTTTTCATCTAAAGGGGAGGAGAGTCCATGGCTTAATTTATTACTTGTGGGAACAAATACCCAATACCCATCTAGAGGACACTGAATGAAAATGGGAGGGCAAAAGGAGGAGGACCCTAATCTGAGGGCACCACAGCCTACAACACCTTTTGCCGAAGCAAAATGTAAAATTTTGTAAAAGTGTGTAAGGAGGACCAGGTAGCTGCCTTACAAATCTGCTCCATAGAGGCCTCATTCTTAAAGGCCCAAGAAGAAGCCACAGCTCTAGTTGAATGAGCCGTGATCCTCTCAGGAGGCTTATGTCCCACTGTGTCAGGCTTTTGGGTGTACTGTTTCCTTAATTAGAGTTCAACCAATCATATCTTACTTACTCCCATAAAACACCTGTTCACTAAACACACCTTGCTTAGTATTTTGTTATTTTCCTCACAGTAACACTGAGCCTCTCAGATCTCTGGAAGGTTAAAATTGAATCTTAACTTATCAACAACTGAAGTTATCTCATTCAAGATCTTCCTACTACGGATCTCATATTTATTTCCAGCCTGTTGCAACATCTTTATTATTGGAAATCTTACTTTGGCAAGTACTTTCATTTATTCAAGACTGTCTTTTATTTGTGGAGTTACGTTACCTGTTTCATCTTATCAGCTCATATTATTTTCCAAACAAGTCTGTGGCAGCCATAAAGAATAACCGGTTATTGAAGCTCTAAACTGTTAAACTTATTTGTTCTGTTACATTAACTTTATGTTGTTTTCTGCTGCACTGGAGAATCGTGACGTCACACGCTGACAGTTAGCCGGCTTCAGCGTGTCTCAACTCCTGCTGCACCCGCAGCCTACAGAACCCGGAAGTGTTTGTCCTTACTTACCGCACTCACAGTTTTCAAGGTACATTACCACGTTTGCATTTATAACTTTATCTGCAGAAGTTCTCCATTATATGAATCTATCAATACTACATTGGATAAGACTTACTTGCTGTGTGTTTAATATCTCATGTTACGCATTCTATTATAACTACTCCTTACTTATTCATTTGAAAGTTTCACCTATTCCTAAATCCTCTTGTATTATACAAGCCTGCTTATTTCCAAGATTGCTTTCGATATTGATTCCTATATTGCAGATAATACTTTAGTGTGTATTTTTTGTAGGGAAACATTAATCTTATATTAACTGCACATATATCCATATGGGTTTACCAAGTAATAGTACTCTCAATTGATATTGTGCTACATACCTAAATCTTGTAAACATACTAATCAGGTTTGATTGTTACATAATACTAAGCCTTAAAAGAAAATGGAACCTGCTGAAATTCCCCAAGTAGTCTATAACCTGAGTCAAAAGGTAGACAAAATGGGACAGGCTATCCTGGACTTACAGCTAGAAAATCAGGTTCTCAGAGAGCTTATAAAGGAGGTAAAAGAACAACAAACCCCCAGTTCTGAACCACAGATAAGCTTGCCAGAATTATATAATGGTAATAGGAAAACCTATAGGCAGTTTAAAAATGCTTGCTACCTGCTCTTCAATTTAAAACCAAAAACTTACCCCACTGACAGGGTAAGGGTTTTGTCCACAATATCTTTTCTAAGATCTGAACCCAGAATTTGGGCAGATCATTTGTGTGAAACAAATGACCCCCTATTAGATTCACTAACAAATTTTTTCCAAGCTATGGATGAGCTATATAGAGATACTGACATTCAACTAACGGCTGAACAAAAGATGAGGAGCTTAAAACAAGGAAAAAAAGACAGTGGAGGAATATACCACTGAATTTAAGCTGTACGCATCAGACTCAGCATGGAGTTTGGTTTCGCTCAGAAACCAATTTAGATTGGGACTGTCTGATCCTGTTAAGGATGAGTTAGCACGTATAGAGCTTCCAAGTACCCTGGATGCATTAATAAAAGTCTCAACCCAAATCGACCGGAGGCTCAGGGAACGCAAAGCTGAACGTGGTTATTCAGATCCAACATTTAAAGCCACTATGTCCACCTCTGCACATATAAAATCACCTCCAACGGAGCATGTCACCCCCATGGAAATAGGAGTTATACGTGGACCATTAACCCCTGAAGAAAGGATAAGAAGAAGAACCAATCACCTCTGTATGTATTGTGCAAATCCCAGTCTTACAGTTATGAACTGTCCAACATTACAAAAAAAATAAAAAGAGTAATTTTGTTCATATTAACAATACTCAAAGTCTAGATAAACAAATTTCTTATTGCAAACTATCTCTCCTTTTGCAGTGGGACCTTAACAGATTGTCTACTTCTGCCATCGTTGACTCTGGAGCCTTTGGAAACTTTATAGACAAATCTACTGTATTGAAAAATAAAATACCTATTGTATTAAAGAAAACACCAGTCTCAATCAAAGTTATTGATGGCTCTGTGATTGCAAATAGTCCTATAACTCACAACACAATACCTATATTAGTTATTACTGAAGATGGTCACACCGAATATATAACATTCGATGTAATTCCATCACCTCATTTTCCTATAGTATTAGGGTTATACTGGCTTCAGACACACAATCCCTATATAGATTGGTCTACTTTAACTGTTGCCTTCCAATCAAAATTCTGTGAAAACACATGCTTCCCACATCATAAAATACTACACACAGAATTAGAACAGATTCAAATACCAGGACCATACCAGGACTTCATAGAGGTCTTTAGTAAAGTTGAGGCAGAAACTCTTCCACCCCATCGGGTTTATGATTGCCCAATTGAATTAATTCCAGGTGCAACATTACCGGTTGGTCATTTGTATCCATTGAGTCACCCTGAGTTGTTACATCTAAAACAATACCTACAAGATAACCTTCGAAAGGGTTTTATCAGACCGTCATCTTCACCCACAGCAGCTGGAATGTTCTTTGTAACCAACAAAGACACTTCCCTCAGGCCGATAATAGATTATCGAGAGCTTAATAAACGGACGGTAAAAAACCGATATCCGTTACCTCTTATACCGGAATTAATTGAAAGATTAAGTAATGCTACCATCTTTACTAAGTTGGACTTGCGTGGGGCATACAATCTCATACGTATAAGAGAAGGAGACGAATGGCTCACAGCATTCAGAACTCGGTATGGACTCTATGAGTACCTAGTGATGCCATTCGGTCTCTGTAATGCCCCCGCAACGTTCCAACACTTTATTAATGATATATTCCGGGATTTATTAGACATATGTCTAGTAGTATACTTAGACGACATCTTAATTTACTCCAACAATTTGTCAGAACATATAAAACATGTCCGTTGGGTATTAGCTCGGTTACAAACACATAAACTATATGCCAAATTAGAAAAGTGTTCATTCCACAATACCACTATCTCATTCTTAGGCTATACTATATCTCCTGCTGGTATCCAAATGCAAACCGAGAAGGTTGATTCAGTGAAAAATTGGCCAACTCCTAAAGATAAGAAGTCTCTCCAAAGATTTTTGGGGTTTGCCAATTATTACAGAAAATTTATAAAGAATTTCTCATCAATAGTGAGACCACTCACACAACTTACTGGTTCAACCCAACAATTCCATTGGAATCAAAGTCATTCCAAAGTATTTGACTTCTTGAAACAAACTTTCACAGAAGCACCCATACTCAAATTTCCGAATGTTGATTTACAATATGTATTGGAAGTTGATTCCTCAGACTTTGCGATTGGGGCAGTACTTTCACAACAGAAAACACCCAAAGATCCTCTACATCCAATCTCCTACTTTTCAAAAAGTATGACATCAGCAGAGAGGAATTACGCAATAGGAGACAAAGAATTACTCGCCATCCGCAAATCCTTAGAATTTTGGAGACACCTACTAGAAGGTGCAAAAATGCCCTTCATAATTTACACGGACCACAAAAACCTCCAATACCTGCAAAATAACAAGACTCTATCAGCTAGACAGGTACGGTGGAGTCTTTACTTTGCAAGATTCGACTTTCAAATCCTATACCGCCCAGCAAACAAAAATGGAAAAGCCGATGCACTCTCTCGACAACTATCCGAACCTATTCCTAACGAAAATCCTACTGTTATAATTCCTCCTGAACGCTTCATCGGATTAACTTCAGACTTTCTAACTGATATAAAGAACTCTTCAAAAAATTCACCTACTGACACTAAGGTTCCTTTGGAATTGAAAGACGGATTATACTACTACAAGAATATGATTTATATTCCTAAAGATTTGAGACAACAAATCCTACAACATCACCATGATTCACCCTTAGCTGGACATCCAGGGGAATCACGCACCATCGAACTTATAACAAGGACATATTGGTGGCCTCATTTGAAGGAAACTGTTTCAAGTTATATAAAGAGTTGTGTTACTTGTCAAGTATGCAAAACTGAGCGGAAATTACCTTATGGGCTTTTAATATCAATTCCAACATCTGACAGACCCTGGAAACAAGTAGGAGTTGACTTCATTGTGGATCTACCTCCATCAAAGAATTATACCACTATCATGGTAGTTGTTGATAGTTTCACCAAAATGTCGCATTTTATTCCATTTCATAAGCTTCCCACTTCAGCAGAAACAGCTAACTTATTTATACAACATGTGATTCGGCTTCATGGGGTACCAACAGTTTTGATATCTGACAGGGGATCCCAGTTCACATCTAAATTCTGGAAAAGTCTCTGTCAATCTCTTAACATAACCCATCAATACACAACTGCATTTCATCCACAAGCAAACGGACAAGTTGAAAGAATCAATCAATGGTTAGATGAGTACCTACGATGTTTTTGTTCCTACCAGCAAGACAATTGGATAACATACTTACCCTTCGCTGAATTTTCCTACAATAATCTAACCAATTCATCCACAAAATTATCTCCGTTCTTCGCAAATTATGGGTACCATCCAACCATCACTTCAGTTAGTACTACCCCTTCCAATTCTCCTCTGGTAGATGAATGGAATAATGCACTTCTAGACAATTTTCGGGTTATCAAGGAAAACATTTCAAAAGCTCAGAATTCCCAAAAGCACTATTATGATTTGAGACACAGACAACCACCTTCATATCAAATTGGAGACCAGGTATGGTTGTCAACGAAAAACCTAAAGCTACATCTTCCTAGTAGGAAAATGACACAAAAATTCTGTGGACCTTTCCCCATTACTAGGGTAATAAATCAGAATGCAGTCACTCTGGATTTACCATCATCTATGAGAATACATCCGACTTTCCATGTTTCCCTCCTCAAACCATACGTTCCTACTAGAAATAACACACCCCAATTACTGCCGACCAGTTCCATCCAAGACTCAGAAGTCTATGAGGTGAAAGAAGTACTTGATTCAAGGTTTTCCAAGGGAATTCTGGAATATTTAATTAGGTGGAAGGGATACTCAGAGGAAGATGACTCCTGGGAACCCGCATCTAATCTTAATGCTCCTCGACTTGTTTCCCAATTCCACAGGAGATATCCAGATCGCCCCAGACTTCAAGCTGAGGATCAGCTTGTTTGAGGGGGGAGTCATGTCAGGCTTTTGGGTGTACTGTTTCCTTAATTAGAGTTCAACCAATCATATCTTACTTACTCCCATAAAACACCTGTTCACTAAACACACCTTGCTTAGTATTTTGTTATTTTCCTCACAGTAACACTGAGCCTCTCAGATCTCTGGAAGGTTAAAATTGAATCTTAACTTATCAACAACTGAAGTTATCTCATTCAAGATCTTCCTACTACGGATCTCATATTTATTTCCAGCCTGTTGCAACATCTTTATTATTGGAAATCTTACTTTGGCAAGTACTTTCATTTATTCAAGACTGTCTTTTATTTGTGGAGTTACGTTACCTGTTTCATCTTATCAGCTCATATTATTTTCCAAACAAGTCTGTGGCAGCCATAAAGAATAACCGGTTATTGAAGCTCTAAACTGTTAAACTTATTTGTTCTGTTACATTAACTTTATGTTGTTTTCTGCTGCACCGGAGAATCGTGACGTCACACGCTGACAGTTAGCCGGCTTCAGCGTGTCTCAACTCCTGCTGCACCCGCAGCCTACAGAACCCGGAAGTGTTTGTCCTTACTTACCGCACTCACAGTTTTCAAGGTACATTACCACGTTTGCATTTATAACTTTATCTGCAGAAGTTCTCCATTATATGAATCTATCAATACTACATTGGATAAGACTTACTTGCTGTGTGTTTAATATCTCATGTTACGCATTCTATTATAACTACTCCTTACTTATTCATTTGAAAGTTTCACCTATTCCTAAATCCTCTTGTATTATACAAGCCTGCTTATTTCCAAGATTGCTTTCGATATTGATTCCTATATTGCAGATAATACTTTAGTGTGTATTTTTTGTAGGGAAACATTAATCTTATATTAACTGCACATATATCCATATGGGTTTACCAAGTAATAGTACTCTCAATTGATATTGTGCTACATACCTAAATCTTGTAAACATACTAATCAGGTTTGATTGTTACACACTGTCTCATAGGTTAAGCGAATTAAACTCCTCAACCAAAAGGACAAAGAAGTGGCAGAGACTCTCTGAACTCTGCGCTTCCCAGAATACACAACAAAAAGAGATGAAGACTGTCTGAAATCCTTTGTAGCCTGAAGAAAGAACTTCAAGGAACGAACCACATCTAGGTTATGAAGTAACCTCTCCTTCAAAGAGTAAGGATTAGGACACAAAGAAGGAAACCCCAAACTGGTGCGAAGAACAGCCTTATCCGCATGAAATACCAGATAAGGAGGCTCAAATTGCAAGGCCGCCAGTTCAGAGACTCTGCGCTCCGATGCAATAGCCAACAGGAAGAGGACCTTACAGGACAGAATCTTAATGTCAATAGCATGCATAGGCTCAAACGGAACCCTCTGCAACAACTTGAGGATCAAGTTTAAGCTCCATGGGGGAGCGGAGTGTCTTAAAAACAGGCCTGATTCTAGACAGAGCCTGAACAAAAGACTGAATATCAGGAAGCTCAGCGAGCCTCCTATGCAACAAGACTGATAACGTCCCTGTAAGGAACTAGCGGCAAGACCCTTCTCCTACCCATCCTGGAGGAAGGACAAAATTCTGGATACCTTCAATTGTGCCAAGGATATCCATGCTTCTCACACCAGGACAAGTAAGTCCTCCACACCTTATGATAGATGCGACGAGTAACCGGATTCATGGCCTGAACTAGAGTATCAATCATACCTTCAGAAAATCCTCTCTTGGCTAAGACAAGGTGTTCAATCTCCACGCAGTCAGCCTCAGAGAACCTAGATTTTGGTGATGAAAGGGACCCTGTTACAGCAGATCCCTGTGACAGGGTAACCTCCATGGTAGAGAGGAGGACACCCCCACCAGATTCGCAAACCACGTCCTCCACGGCCACGAGAGAGCAATCAGAATAGCCTAGGCTTGCTCCTGTTTGATGCAGGCCACTACACGAGGTAGAAGTGATAACGGAGGAAAAATGTAAATTAGATTGAACCCCCAAGGCACCACTAAGGCATCTATCAGCTCTGTCTGGGGATCCCTTGACCTCGACCCATATCTCGGTAGCTTTCAATTGAGTCTGGACGCCATGAGATCTATTTCCAGCATTCCCCATCTGAGACAAATCTTTGCAAACACCTCGGGTGGAGAGACCATTCCCCCGGATGGTAGGCTTGCCTGCTGAGAAAGTCCGCTTCCCAGTTGTCCACACCTGTAATGTTGATCACTGAGAGCGAGCAGTTGTGGGAATCTGCCCACTCCAAAATCCAAGACACCTCCCTCATAGCTAGGGAGCTTCTCGTACCTCCCTGATGGTTGATGTAAGCCACCGAGGTAATGTTGTCGGTCTGGAATCTGATGAAGTTGAACGACCCCAGGGGAGGCCATGCCTTCAGAGCATTGTAGATTGCTCGCAGCTCCAGAATATTTATCGGGAGGAGATCTGAAAGGTCGCCATTCCACTGCCTCAACATGCACAACTGAAGAGGTCTGAGATGGAACCTGGCGAATGGAATGACATCTATGCTGGAAAACTATGAGCCTGATCACCTCCATACATTGAGCCACCAAGAGCCTTGATGAGGACTGAAGGGCAAGACAGGTGTATGCAATCTTCCTGCGTCGCTGATCTGTGAGAAAAATCTTCTTGAGTCTATTATCGTGCCCAGGAACTCTACCCTGTTGCTGGGAACTAGGGAACTCTTTCCCGAGTTGAACTTCCAACCGTGAGATTGGAGAAAGAGAAGAAGAACCCTCAAGTGATCCTCTGCGAGACTGAACGACGGCGCCTAGACTAGGTTGTCGTCTAGGTAGGGCGCCATAGCAATGCCTCTGGATCTGGCAACTGCAAGTAGCGCCCCCAGAACATTTGTTAAGACTCTCGGGGCCATCACCAGACCAAAAGGAAGGGCCACAAACTGGAAGTGTTGTTCCAGAAACGCAAATTTCAGGAACTTGAAGTGGTCCCTGTGAATTGGAACATGAAGGTAAGCGTCCTTCAAGTCTATTGTCGTCATGAAATGCCCCTCTTGAACTAGGGGCAGAATAGATCTGATCGTTTCCATTTTGAACGATGGAACAACCAGAAACTTGTTTAAACACTTTCGGTCCTGAATCGGGCCCTCTTTCTTTGGAGCCACAAAAAGATTTGAATAGTACCTTAGACCTTTTTCTGCTTGGGGTACTGGTACGATAACACCTAGAGAGGAGAGATCCCTCACACATTCTAGAAAGGCCTCTCTCTTTTCCGGTCTTGAAGACAGGTTTGACAGGAGGAATCTGCCCCTGGGCGGATGGGACCTGAATCCTATCTTTTAACCCTGGGCAACAACCTCCAGAACCAAAGGGTCCTGAACGTCCTGCAACCAGGCTTCAGAAAAGAGAGACAATCTGCCCCCTACTTGGTCCGAAGAACAGTCGGGGGCCGCCCCTTCATGCCGATTTAGTCTCGGCGGGCTTCTTGTTCTGCTTGGACCTGTTCCCTTGGACTGATCCGCTTTCATAGCGGGCTGCTGGCGCTGGGCCTTGTCAGCACGAAAGGGACGAAAAGTAGATTGTTTAGGCTTAGCCTTCTTATCCTACGGTAGGAAAGCTCCCTTGCCTCCCGTTACCGTGGATATGATTAAATCCAATCCTGGATCGAACAGAATCTATCCTTGAAAAGGCAGGGACAAGAGCCTCAACTTAGAGGTCATGTCCGAGGGCCAAGACTTTAGCAAGAGAGCCCTGCGAGCTAAAACAGAAAAACCTGAAACCTCTGCGTTCCGGCGGGATAATTTGCAAATTTGAATCGCAAATGAAAGAATTGGGGACCTTCAACGCCTTAATCTTCTCCTGTATCTTGTCGATGGAAGTCTCCCCTTCGACCATATCACACAGGGATTCACACCAATATGTCGCAGCTCCGGCAACCGCGGCTAGGGCCGCTGCCGTCTGGAAAACAAACCCTGTGTGCTGAAACATCTTCCTTAACATGTTTTCCAACTTTTATCCATGGGCTCTTTAAACGACAAACTATCCTCGAGAGGAATAGTTGTCCGCTTCGCGAGCGTTGTCCACTTTAGGGACAGTCTCCCACAGCTCAAGCTGAGAGTCCGGAACGGGGAACAGTTTCTTAAAGGAAGAAGGGGAAAAGGAAGAACATAATCACTCCCATTCATTCTTAATAATGTTAGCCATCTTAACAGGAACCAGGAAGGCCTGAGGTACTACCCTGTCCTCGTATACCTTATCAAGCTTAGGAATCAAAGGTTTCTCTGGAAGCTTAGGTTTCCGGAACCTCCAAAGTAGCAAGCCTCAGCAAAAAGCGCAAATTCTCTATCCTAAACCTAAAATCAGGCTCCTCCGCAGCCGGAGGTTTAGATGACATGGACTCCGACCCAGAAGGAGCCTCCTCGGAAGAGTCAGAGTGGGCCTCATCATCGTATAATGCCTCTGGTATTTCCATAGGCGTAGACAACCCCTGGGCCGGGCCGCCATTTTATGCCCTTTGATTGTGCTTAGCAGAACGTGGTAAGGCATGGATTACTTTCGATACCGCCATTTGCAGTTGGTCCGCAAAGTCTGACAGCCAACGAATCTCTCCCGAAGGAGTAACGGTTGGACCCTGGGGCTCTGCATGTGCAATCGGAGATGAAAGCAGGGAACACACCTCAAGGGACGGGGAACTTTTAGAGGTGGATGGCTCAGTAGTACTAGACATCCTTTTAATCTTAGATGTCGCAACTTTATCAAGGCATGTGGAACATAGTTGAGCAGGCTGATCTACAAGAACCTCCTCACAATAAACACAGGAATGAGACTTTGACCCTCTAACGCGTCAGAGTCCTCCATAGCTTGCACCTTTATCATAGACTAGAATAGCTTAATAAACAGGCACCTTTATACCACCAATGGCCGTGGCACTCACCACCTCCTATGACCCGGACTACAGAAACCGTTTCGTCTCCTGCACCGCTGATCAACCGAGGAAGTGGAGACAGCCACACCCGGTCACATGGGATGCCTCACAGGACCGCCCCTGAACTAAGGAGAAAACGTGCCAAAATTGGCCACGCAATACTCCCTGAAGACATCCTGAAGTTCCACATATTGCCAGAGCCACATCTAGCACATAACGCAGCAATGACACAAACAATATCATGTATAAACCCTCCCTGTTTAATAATCCCCTTACTAGGAATATTAACCCTTGATTCCATAAAGTCTTCTGTGTTATCATTATGAAGTAAAAAATTAAACGATCTTACCGGAATCTATGCCGTGGAACAGGAACACGGCCCTTAAAGTGTGACAGATAGTAGCATCACTCCTGACATGGACTTGAGTGCAGAAAGCAGGCAGCAAAACTCGTCAACGCTGATTGCTTAAGGAGCTGTTAATACGAGTCGGGATGGTTTTGCAGAAAGACTCTCCCTGCATCTCCGTACTCTAACTTTCACCCAGGCTCTCACTGAGAGGCTGACAGGGCTACTTAAAACTCCAGTCCCATTCCAAAGAGTACTACCCTCCATAAGAGACTACTCCCGAATCTTCCGGCACTTTTCTGCCATCCTTCTGTGACAAAAGGCAAAGAATGACTGCGGAATGAGGGGAGTGGGGGAGGTATTTAAGCCTTTGGCTGGGGTGTCTTTGCCTCCTCCTGGTGGCCAGGTTCTTATTTCCAACAAGTAATGAATGAAGCCATGGACTCTCCTCCCCTTTAGAAGGAAAAGGTGTATTGCTCACTACTGCATATTTGACAGTTCACCTCAAACAATACTTTGCTCTGGATGCACTGTGGTAAGGAAAACGTACATAGTGCAGCCAGAACACAGCTCTGTTTATAGAGAACCGTCTAATGTGGAGCAGCGCTGCAAAGTTAAAGTGCTAACCGTTCCTGCATGTGTCCCATTCTTTCTGCAGACATGCTGTATTTTCTGCAATGAAATCTCAGATCACAGCATGTTCTGCCTTGAGGATCATATATCTGACATGGGAAACAAAGTTGTAGATTTGATGGAAGATGTACGGGCACAGCATACTATTAATCATTATGTCCATTTAAACATTAATGACGTAGCAACTTCTACCTTTCCCTGGTTCAAAGAAGTCAGCTACGCAATTTTAGGAGCCAGGTAAGGGGTTTTGTATTATGATATATAAAGAATAATACAATATATTACAAGACATAAGTACAATTTTAAGTCCTGCAGATCTCTGGCTCCCAGGACATGGCAAGAACTAGAGTAAAATACATTTTTACTGCAGGTCTTGTATTCCAAATATGACTTTTTATAAGCAAGTCTGCATGTATGAGATATTGCTGGCTGGTACGTTTCTAAAACAGGACAAAATAATTCTGTTCTCTGTATCTGTAGAAATTATCGATTTGTATAAACTTACAGACATTATCTTAGCATCTTTTTTGTAAAGCATACTTAGGTAGGCTCAGGAGCAGTGGTGCGTTACTAGGAGCTAGCTGGGTATTAGCTGTTATTTACATACACCTTTTGTCAAAAGGTTCACCAAATGTGTACAACTAGGCCCCAGTAGTTCATTGCTGCTCTAGAACTGACTATCTATATATTGTACCCTCTTGTAGTGGTTAAAAATGTAGATGTATGCAAGCAATAGCACAATGATAACATGCGGAACACTATGCATCTTTTAACGCTAACAGGTTTACTGCAAATGCTTTGGATGAGCAGTTACTTGTGAACATGTTGAGGTTTTTAATTGGAATACATAGAGATAAACATTTGCTACATTTTTCAAAAAGATGGCCAATAGAATATAAAATAGCTATTAGATTCAGCTAATTTTTATGACGCCTGTCAACTCTCTATATCCGGAATGGCCAACTGGTGGCCCTTGGGCTACATCCAGCCCTTGGTACCAATTTCTGCAATCCTTGAGGAAAAACAGAACTATCAATACATGATATCATTTTGTGGCCAAAGGAAAAAAAACAGAACTAAATATGTGTGATTTGGGGTGACCACAACTCAAAAGAGCCCTCTGGAGGAACCTTACCTAAATCTGTCCCTGTGCCATATTTAATGGACATATTTTTTATGTGGCCCTTAAGGCTTCTGAATTATTGATCTACGCCCCCATGTGCTAGGAAGTTGACCATCACTGCTTTATATAATTCCTAATGTTATTTATTCTAATCAGTCATTTGTTGACTGTACAAAAGCATTTAGGAAACTATTCAATGAACTGACTACCCCTAGTCTCAGTCTTCTAATTCCCTCTGAAATTTTCTAACTTTGTTACCTTTTCTTGAAAGCTTACTGAATAAATGTGTAATCAATAACAGACATTGTACACTGCATGTGAGATTAGAAGAGGTAATATGTCATACACCTGCAGATCTCTTATTAGAAGACTCTTTTTCAAATGAGAGGCAGATGGACTATAACAAATATCTCCTGGGAAGTAACTGCTTGGGCATTTCTAACTGAATTAGAAGGAGGATGTTCATTTTCACCTCCATATCTTGCCAAGAGTGGATAACCTTTTAGAGAGATGTCCGTAAGGAAGATGCAGAACTTCTGAGGAACATCTCAAGCTAAATGGTCTTTTACAGTTGCAAACAGTCTCTGCATATTTAATCGTCATCAAATAAAATTAAAACCTTTTTTGTAATCTAAAAGTTTCTTTGTATTGTGAGAAACACAAATATCTGTTGGTAGCTATGTATTTATTATTAGCTTCTTGTGTCTGAGTAATGATTTCAACATTACAGAAAAAAATAAAAATGTAGAACAAAAGACTACAAAACAAATGGAAGCAACACTGGAAATCACTTATTTACTGTGACAATTCAAATAATTAAGTTATAGTTGCAGATGTTTTGTAAAAGTGCCATACAGTTATTGAATGAATGAAATGAAGAAAAGGAAGGAGATGAAGACTGAGAGGAAAGAAGGGAGGGAAAGGTAGAGAAGGGAGCAAAGGGAGAGAGACAGGGAGGAGAGGGAGAGAAAGAGGACAAGGAGTGAGGAGGAAAAGGGTGGGAGATATGGAAAGGGACAAGGGAGGGTGTGAGGTAAAGGTAGAAGAGAGGGCAGGAAGGTAAGGGGGAGGGTAGGGAGATATGAGGGAGGGGAGGATGTGATGTAAAGAGAAAGGGGAAGGCAGGAGGGAAAAGGAAAGGGTAGGAGAGAGGGGAAGGAAAATGAGAGGGGAAGAGGCAGGAAAAATGAAGAGGAAGGAGAGATTAAAGGTGAGAGAAAGGAGGGGGGGGGGGAGACCAGAAAAGAGAGAGTGGAGGGAAGGGAAAGGGTGAGGAGGGGAAGGAGAGGGAGAGGAAAAGGGGAACAAAAAGAGTGGGAGGAAAATAGAGAGAAAGGGAGGGAAAATTAGTGTTGAGGAAAGTAGGAATAGGGAGAGGGGAGGGAAGATTAGAAAAAGGGAGTGAGGAGGAAAAAAATAATGGGGAGAGTGGGTGTAAAGGGGATGAGGGAAGGGGAAAGTAAGGGACAAAAGTAAAGAAGAAGGGGGAGCAAGAAAAGGAAGAAAAAGGAATAGGGATGGGAGGCAGGGGTTAAAAGGGAGAGGGGGAGGAAATGATGGAGAGAGCATAGAGAAAAGGTAAAAAGGAAAGAGAAATGGCAGAGAGGAGGCAAGAGAAAGTGTGGGGAAGAAAGCAAAAACACAATTATTTTTTTCTAATCCATAATTTTCACTGAACTAAATATATTTCCTAACAAAAAATTATTTAAAAAAATATTCCCACAGGTAAGCTTGTAAACTATTACTGCTTAGTAATGTAATGCTGCAATACACTAATGAGAGAGCCAAACCATTGTCCAGCACCACAGACAGCTCCAGATAATGGCAGCAGAGAGCACTGCATAGCAGGATACACGTTCCCATTAGACATATTTGTGCCCCCAAAAGCAGTGGTCTCAACTTCTTAGCAACATAACACTTTTCTGGAAAACGCACCTATATATATATATATATCATCTATATGTACTGCTCTGAATATCATATTTATAATACAGTTTTTCTTTTTGCATTATAGTCACAGACTCACATGATGTAGAACTTCATAATCTCAAATCTATTTCACTTGTATCATTTGGATTTATTGTCTGAGCTTAGCCTTGTCATACTGGCTGTGAGTTATATTAAATAATATATAATAAATAATACTAATTCAGATGTAGTATATATAGCAGTGTAATAATTCAGTGGGAAATGTGGGCTTGCCCTGTCTTTAGATGCATGAAAATAATGTCCCTTTATTTATACATACAACTATGTTACAGGTAACAATTTATTCACATTTTATGCCCAGTTGTTTGCAAAAGCATACTTGCAATGACATGACAGGTATACATGTGTGACAGTTTCTATTAAACTCAGACACAAGCACAAAAAGGATTATCAAGGCTGAGCAGTGGGTCATAAAGTTGAGATGAAAACCGCTGCTCTAAATCTAGTAAACCATATGATGCAAATTGCTGTTGGCACAATTAAAAGCAACAAACCTTGCACAATGTAAGTGATGAGAGGAACCCACCCACTTGCAACACACAGAACATGTCATGATTAGCTTTATCGCTAACAGGAGTAATAAACGCCATTACTTATGCAGATCGTTACAAGGAGAACTCTTGCAATTCCTGTTTCTAGCTTCTTAACCTGACGGTCTCCTTTAAAAATCTAACATTTTCATGACCCTCATCATTCCTTATGTTTTAAAATTGCTTTCTAAATTGTAAAATAATTCATATTGTTTACAAAAACAATGACATTGATAAAAAGACAAATAACGAGCACATGGACTTACATCAATTATCCACAATGCAGTGAAGAAATTGCTAACAGCCACCAATACATGTAGTTTAAATTGCAAATCAACAAAGCGGTATTGCAACATAAAAACAAACACCTAAAAAAATCATGTACTTGAATCCAAAAATAATTATAAAAATAAGTACGTTTAGCAAATATAAAATAAAAAAAATACATTCTGGGAAGGAGGACATGCTGAACATGGCTAAAAAAAAAGCTTGGGTTGATTTAACTACCCACTGGGACTTTCAAAAGAGACATTTCATAAAGTATATGAGTCTGATCTTTTATATAAAAGAGCCATGAAATAAGTAATTGTCCTCTGTGCAGAGATTCAGGCCATTTCAGATGTACACTTGACCTAGTATGGGCATCATTAATGAAGTGCAGCAATATCCTTATAGGCACGTTGGCCATGGAGCCCAGCTGTGGTGACCACGTTTATCAATAGGGAGACTAATCAGGAAAGGACATTTTCCATGCAAAATCAGCAGATAAGCACTCAGACTGCAAATGAGAACAGCTTTTATCATTTTTGTGTGTTAGAGTCCCCCCCATAGTACATATGAGATAAAATTGGTCATCTCCAGGTAGGAACTTCTTGTCTACTGTAGGCTTGAGGGATTTGGCTACAGGGTTCATTTTGATGTGGCAAAACACAATACATTATTATTATTTATTTATAAAGCACCAACAAATTCTGCATATCCATGAAGCTGGCAGATGAGACTGGAGAATTTATTATTTAACTAACGCTATAAAGTACTCAACCTGTCTTCTATAACAGAATTCAATGCATGTGGTGCTGGGTCTCTACCTGAAGTATTATTTATCATCAATAATCTATTTTTGTTTTTATTTATATATATCATTGATATCAAGGTTCTGTAAAAAATTAGAAAAGGAACGACAAAAGCTCTGCTAATAAATAAGGAGACTGGACCAAGTACAGTTTAGCTCTGATAACTCTCCGCCCTCAAATGTTAAATAAATAGACAAACAATTAAATAGAATGATTGAATAAATGAATGAATGAACAAATTAATCAATCATGTCCAACCTCCAGGCTTTGCCATGTGAATGCACATGATTTATACAGCTGCATATCCCAAACACTTGATATCTTTATTTGCCAGCCAATCCCTGAGAGAACAAATAAAACCCAAACAAAATATAAGAAGAATTGATTTAGGCGATGAAGTGAAACAACAAATTAGGGCATTTATCATCCAGTGCCATATACCATGTACAGGCTAGGCCTGCAGGCTGCAATGTCACGGTTATGGAACAGTAATGAGAGGAAAAGCAGAGAAGGAGGGAGAGACACTGATTGCAGAAAAAGTAAGAGGCACCAATGAACTAAGTGAAGTAAGAAAATACGAGAGTTAACCTTTTGCATTCACAAAGCATACATGGCACATACATACCCACGTGCTCTGCCTATCCACAAACACAGCTTTATATTATCATATGTAGTTTTATTCACATGGATGAAAAGTTACTATGATATATATTTATACCTGAATACTTATGAACATTCCATTTGTCTTGAATTACTATCTAGACAAAAATAATAAAACACGTTACAGTCTAATAAGTCCATGTTTAAAGGTAAAAAAGTAAAAAAAACGAAAATTATGCTTACCTGATAAATTAATGTCTTTCATGATGGTGAGAATCCACGAGCCATCACATGTGGGATTAAAGTCCAGTCCTACAGAAGGAGGCAAAACACCCCACAAAACAGAGCTTTAATCCCTCCAACTTTTCCATGATTCCTTAGTAATACATATAAGCTACACAAATCAAAGCTTTAAGCTATGCTGCCAAGGTGATTACAGCAGAATTCTGTCCATTGTGGGGGAGGCCTGAGAAATGGAAGAAGACATTCTGGATACTTTAGTGGCTTTCAATGCCCATGCTACATCCAAATTAAGAAGTGATCTCTCTTTAGTGCATTTTTTTTTTCTTTGGGGCTGGACAGAGACTAAAATTTCCTAATTGATGTTTTCAGAAGACACAATTTTAGGAAGGAAAGAGTAGTTTGTTTTTAAAAATGCTTTATCCTGATTAAAAAAAAAAAAAAAAAAAGGCAAGAAGAATCACAAGATCGCCTTTGCTCTTCTGGTGAGGAAATGGCTAAGAGAAAGAGAACCTTTCAGTACAACAGTTGAATGTCCAGATTATGCATAGGTTCAAACAGCTGAGCATGAAGAAACCCTCATAACCAAGTTAAGGTTTCACAGAGGGGAAGCAGGCCTGATAAATGGTATTATCCTGACCAAATCTTGATCAAAGGCTTGAATTTAAGGAAGCCTCAAATTTTCTTGTGATACAAGACTTAAAGGGCAGACATTTGTCCTTTAAGGGAACTGGCTGGTAACCCCTTACCACACCAGTAAAGGAAAACTTTCCAGACTTGTAAAAGGCTTACTGGTCTGAATCAGTGTCTCACTTGATCTGAAAAAACATAATTTATGCTTACCTGATAAATTCCTTTCTCCTGTAGTGTAGTCAGTCCACGGGTCATCATTACTTCTGGGATATTAACTCCTCCCCAACAGGAAGTGCAAGAGGATCACCCAAGCAGAGCTGCCATATAGCTCCTCCCCTCTACGTCACACCCAGTCATTCGACCGAGAACCAAACGAGAAAGGAGAAACTATAGGGTGCAGTGGTGACTGGAGTATAATTTAAAAATTTAGACCTGCCATAAAAACAGGGCGGGCCGTGGACTGACTACACTACAGGAGAAAGGAATTTATCAGGTAAGCATAAATTATGTTTTTTCCTGTTAAGTGTAGTCAGTCCACGTGTCATCATTACTTCTGGGATACCAATACCAAAGCTAAAGTACACGGATGACGGGAGGGACAGGCAGGATCTCTATACGGAAGGAACCACTGCCTGAAGAACCTTTCTCCCAAAAACAGCCTCCGAAGAAGCAAAAGTGTCAAATTTGTAAAATTTGGAAAAAGTATGAAGAGAAGACCAAGTTGCAGCCTTGCAAATCTGTTCAACAGAGGCCTCGTTCTTAAAGGCCCAAGTGGAAGCCACAGCTCTAGTAGAATGAGCTGTAATCCTTTCAGGAGGTTGCTGTCCAGCAGTCTCATAGGCTAAGCGTATTATGCTACGAAGCCAAAAAGAGAGAGAGGTAGCAGAAGCTTTTTGACCTCTCCTCTGTCCAGAATAAACGACAAACAGGGAAGAAGTTTGGCGAAAATCTTTAGTTGCCTGCAAATAAAATTTCAGGGCACGGACTACATCTAGATTGTGCAGAAGTCGTTCCTTCTTTGAAGAAGGGTTAGGACACAATGATGGCACAACAATCTCTTGATTGATATTCTTGTTAGTGATAACCTTAGGCAAAAACCCAGGTTTAGTACGCAGAACTACCTTATCTGAGTGAAAAATCAGATACGGAGAATCACAATGTAAGGCTGATAACTCAGAGACTCTACGAGCCGAGGAAATAGCCATCAAAAACAGAACTTTCCAAGATAACAGCTTTATATCAATGGAATGAAGGGGTTCAAACGGAACACCCTGTAAAACGTTAAGAACTAAATTTAAGCTCCATGGTCGAGCAACAGTTTTAAACACAGGCTTAATCCTGGCCAAAGCCTGGCAAAAAGCCTGAACGTCTGGAACTTCTGACAGACGCTTGTGTAAAAGAATGGACAGAGCTGAGATCTGTCCCTTTAAGGAACTAGCAGATAAACCCTTTTCTAAACCTTCTTGTAGAAAAGACAGTATCCTAGGAATCCTAACCTTACTCCATGAGTAACTCTTGGATTCGCACCAATGTAAGTATTTACGCCATATTTTATGGTAAATCTTTCTGGTAACAGGCTTCCTAGCCTGTATTAAGGTATCAATAACTGACTCCGAAAAACCACGCTTTGATAAAATCAAGCGTTCAATTTCCAAGAGGTCAGCTTCAGAGAAATTAGATTTTGATGTTTGAAAGGACCCTGAATTAGAAGGTCCTGTCTCAGAGGCAGAGACCAAGGTGGACAGGATGACATGTCCACTAGATCTGCATACCAGGTCCTGCGTGGCCACGCAGGTGCTATCAGAATCATCTCTGGCAATCAATCGAGGAAGCATCGGGAAGGGTGGAAACACATAGGCCATCCCGAAGGTCCAAGGTGCTGTCAAAGCATCTACCAGGACTGCTCCCGGGTCCCTGGACCTGGACCCGTAACAAGGAAGCTTGGCGTTCTGGCGAGACGCCATCAGATCTATCTCTGGTTTGCCCCAAAGTCGAAGTATTTGGGCAAAGATCTCCGGATGAAGTTCCCACTCCCCCGGATGAAAAGTCTGACGACTTAGGAAATCCGCCTCCCAGTTCTCCACTCCAGGAATGTGGATCGCTGACAGGTGGCAAGAGTGAGACTCTGCCCAGCGAATTATCTTTGATACTTCCATCATCGCTAGGGAGCTTCTTGTCCCTCCTTGATGGTTGATGTAAGCTACAGTCGTGATGTTGTCCGACTGAAACCTGATGAACCCCCGAGTTGTTAACTGAGGCCAAGCCAGAAGGGCATTGAGAACTGCTCTCAATTCCAGAATGTTTATTGGAAGGAGACTCTCCTCCTGAGTCCATGATCCCTGAGCCTTCAGGGAATTCCAGACAGCGCCCCAACCTAGTAGGCTGGCGTCTGTTGTTACAATTGTCCAATCTGGTCTGCTAAATGGCATCCCCCTGGACAGATGTGGCCGAGAAAGCCACCATAGAAGAGAATTTCTGGTCTCTTGATCCAGATTCAGAGTAGGGGACAAATCTGAGTAATCCCCATTCCACTGACTTAGCATGCACAATTGCAGCGGTCTGAGATGTAGGCGTGCAAAGGGTACTATGTCCATTGCCGCTACCATTAAGCCGATTACCTCCATGCATTGAGCCACTGACGGATGTTGAATGGAATGAAGGACACGGCAAGCATTTTGAAGCTTTGTTAACCTGTCTTCTGTCAGGTAAATCTTCATTTCTACAGAATCTATAAGAGTCCCCAAGAAGGGAACCCTTGTGAGTGGTAAGAGAGAACTCTTCTCTTCGTTCACCTTCCACCCATGCGACCTTAGAAATGCCAGTACTAACTTTGTATGAGACCTGGCAGTTTGAAAGCTTGACGCTTGTATCAGAATGTCGTCTAGGTACGGAGCCACCGAAATTCCTCGCGGTCTTAGCACCGCCAGAAGAGAGCCCAGAACCTTTGTGAAGATTCTTGGAGCCGTAGCCAACCCGAATGGAAGAGCTACAAACTGGTAATGCCTGTCTAGGAAGGCAAACCTTAGATACCGGTAATGATCTTTGTGAATCGGTATATGAAGGTAGGCATCCTTTAAATCCACTGTGGTCATGTACTGACCCCTTTGGATCATGGGTAAAATTGTCCGAATAGTTTCCATTTTGAACGATGGAACTCTTAGGAATTTGTTTAGGATCTTTAAATCCAAGATTGGTCTGAAGGTTCCTTCTTTCTTGGGAACCACAAACAGATTTGAGTAAAACCCTTGTCCGTGTTCCGACCGCGGAACCGGATGGATCACTCCCATTAGTAAAAGATCTTGTACACAGCGTAGAAACGCCTCTTTCTTTATCTGGTTTGTTGACAACCTTGAAAGATGAAATCTCCCTTTTGGGGGAGAGGCTTTGAAGTCCAGAAGATATCCCTGAGATATGATCTCTAACGCCCAGGGATCCTGGACATCTCTTGCCCAAGCCTGGGCGAAGAGAGAGAGTCTGCCCCCCACTAGATCCGTTCCCGGATCGGGGGCCCTCACTTCATGCTGTCTTAGGGGCAGCAGCAGGTTTTCTGGCCTGCTTGCCCTTGTTCCAGGACTGGTTAGGTTTCCAGCCTTGTCTGTAGCGAGCAACAGCTCCTTCCTGTTTAGGTGCAGAGGAAGTTGATGCTGCTCCTGCCTTGAAGTTACGAAAGGCACGAAAATTAGACTGTCTAGCCCTAGGTTTGGCTCTGTCTTGAGGCAAGGCATGGCCTTTACCTCCTGTAATGTCAGCGATAATTTCCTTCAAACCGGGCCCGAATAAGGTCTGCCCTTTGAAAGGTATGTTAAGTAATTTAGATTTAGAAGTAACATCAGCTGACCAGGATTTTAGCCACAGCGCTCTGCGTGCCTGAATGGCGAATCCGGAATTCTTAGCCGTAAGTTTAGTTAAGTGTACTACGGCATCAGAAATAAATGAATTAGCTAGCTTAAGGGTTTTAAGCTTGTGTGTAATCTCATCTAATGGAGCTGATTCAAGGGTCTCTTCCAGAGACTCAAACCAAAATGCTGCTGCAGCCGTGACAGGTGCAATGCATGCAAGGGGTTGCAATATAAAACCTTGTTGAACAAACATTTTCTTAAGGTAACCCTCTAACTTTTTATCCATTGGATCTGAAAAGGCGCAGCTATCCTCCACCGGGATAGTGGTACGCTTAGCTAAAGTAGAAACTGCTCCCTCCACCTTAGGGACCGTTTGCCATAAGTCCTGTGTGGTGGCGTCTATTGGAAACATCTTTCTGAATATAGGAGGGGGTGAGAAAGGCACACCGGGTCTATCCCACTCCTTAGTAACAATTTCAGTAAGTCTCTTAGGTATTGGAAAAACGTCAGTACTCGACGGTACCGCAAAAACAGAATTTATGTTTACCTGATAAATTACTTTCTCCAACGGTGTGTCCGGTCCACGGCGTCATCCTTACTTGTGGGATATTCTCTTCCCCAACAGGAAATGGCAAAGAGCCCAGCAAAGCTGGTCACATGATCCCTCCTAGGCTCCGCCTACCCCAGTCATTCGACCGACGTTAAGGAGGAATATTTGCATAGGAGAAACCATATGGTACCGTGGTGACTGTAGTTAAAGAAAATAAATTATCAGACCTGATTAAAAAACCAGGGCGGGCCGTGGACCGGACACACCGTTGGAGAAAGTAATTTATCAGGTAAACATAAATTCTGTTTTCTCCAACATAGGTGTGTCCGGTCCACGGCGTCATCCTTACTTGTGGGAACCAATACCAAAGCTTTAGGACACGGATGAAGGGAGGGAGCAAATCAGGTCACCTAAATGGAAGGCACCACGGCTTGCAAAACCTTTCTCCCAAAAATAGCCTCAGAAGAAGCAAAAGTATCAAACTTGTAAAATTTGGTAAAAGTGTGCAGTGAAGACCAAGTCGCTGCCCTACATATCTGATCAACAGAAGCCTCGTTCTTGAAGGCCCATGTGGAAGCCACAGCCCTAGTGGAATGAGCTGTGATTCTTTCGGGAGGCTGCCGTCCGGCAGTCTCGTAAGCCAATCTGATGATGCTTTTAATCCAAAAAGAGAGAGAGGTAGAAGTTGCTTTTTGACCTCTCCTTTTACCGGAAGAAACAACAAACAAGGAAGATGTTTGTCTAAAATCCTTTGTAGCATCTAAATAGAATTTTAGAGCGCGAACAACATCCAAATTGTGCAACAAACGTTCCTTCTTTGAAACTGGTTTCGGACACAGAGAAGGTACGATAATCTCCTGGTTAATGTTCTTGTTAGAAACAACTTTTGGAAGAAAACCAGGTTTAGTACGTAAAACCACCTTATCTGCATGGAACACCAGATAAGGAGGAGAACACTGCAGAGCAGATAATTCTGAAACTCTTCTGGCAGAAGAAATTGCAACTAAAAACAAAACTTTCCAAGATAATAATTTAATATCAACGGAATGCAAGGGTTCAAACGGAACCCCCTGAAGAACTGAAAGAACTAAATTGAGACTCCAAGGAGGAGTCAAAGGTTTGTAAACAGGCTTAATTCTAACCAGAGCCTGAACAAAGGCTTGAACATCTGGCACAGCAGCCAGTTTTTTGTGAAGTAACACCGACAAGGCAGAAATCTGTCCCTTCAGGGAACTTGCAGATAATCCTTTTTCCAATCCTTCTTGAAGGAAGGATAGAATCCTAGGAATCTTAACCTTGTCCCAAGGGAATCCTTTAGATTCACACCAACAGATATATTTTTTCCAAATTTTGTGGTAAATCTTTCTAGTTACAGGCTTTCTGGCCTGAACAAGAGTATCGATAACAGAATCTGAGAATCCTCGCTTCGATAAAATCAAGCGTTCAATCTCCAAGCAGTCAGCTGGAGTGAAACCAGATTCGGATGTTCGAACGGACCCTGAACAAGAAGGTCTCGTCTCAAAGGTAGCTTCCAAGGTGGAGCCGATGACATATTCACCAGATCTGCATACCAAGTCCTGCGTGGCCACGCAGGAGCTATCAAGATCACCGACGCCCTCTCCTGATTGATCCTGGCTACCAGCCTGGGGATGAGAGGAAATGGCGGGAACACATAAGCTAGTTTGAAGGTCCAAGGTGCTACTAGTGCATCCACTAGAGCCGCCTTGGGATCCCTGGATCTGGACCCGTAGCAAGGAACTTTGAAGTTCTGACGAGAGGCCATCAGATCCATGTCTGGAATGCCCCACAGCTGAGTGACTTGGGCAAAAATTTCCGGATGAAGTTCCCACTCCCCCGGATGCAATGTCTGACGACTCAGAAAATCCGCTTCCCAATTTTCCACTCCTGGGATGTGGATAGCAGACAGGTGGCAGGAGTGAGACTCCGCCCATAGAATGATTTTGGTCACTTCTTCCATCGCTAGGGAACTCCTTGTTCCCCCCTGATGGTTGATGTACGCAACAGTTGTCATGTTGTCTGATTGAAACCGTATGAACTTGGCCCTCGCTAGCTGAGGCCAAGCCTTGAGAGCATTGAATATCGCTCTCAGTTCCAGAATATTTATCGGTAGAAGAGACTCTTCCCGAGACCAAAGACCCTGAGCTTTCAGGGATCCCCAGACCGCGCCCCAGCCCATCAGACTGGCGTCGGTCGTGACAATGACCCACTCTGGTCTGCGGAATGTCATCCCTTGTGACAGGTTGTCCAGGGACAGCCACCAACGGAGTGAGTCTCTGGTCCTCTGATTTACTTGTATCTTCGGAGACAAGTCTGTATAGTCCCCATTCCACTGACTGAGCATGCACAGTTGTAATGGTCTTAGATGAATGCGCGCAAAAGGAACTATGTCCATTGCCGCTACCATCAACCCGATCACTTCCATGCACTGAGCTATGGAAGGAAGAGGAACGGAATGAAGTATTCGACAAGAGTCTAGAAGTTTTGTTTTTCTGGCCTCTGTTAGAAAAATCCTCATTTCTAAGGAGTCTATAATTGTTCCCAAGAAGGGAACCCTTGTTGACGGGGATAGAGAACTCTTTTCCACGTTCACTTTCCATCCGTGAGATCTGAGAAAGGCCAGGACGATGTCCGTGTGAGCCTTTGCTTGAGGAAGGGACGACGCTTGAATCAGAATGTCGTCCAAGTAAGGTACTACAGCAATGCCCCTTGGTCTTAGCACAGCTAGAAGGGACCCTAGTACCTTTGTGAAAATCCTTGGAGCAGTGGCTAATCCGAAAGGAAGCGCCACGAACTGGTAATGTTTGTCCAGGAATGCGAACCTTAGGAACCGATGATGTTCCTTGTGGATAGGAATATGTAGATACGCATCCTTTAAATCCACCGTGGTCATGAATTGACCTTCCTGGATGGAAGGAAGAATAGTTCGAATGGTTTCCATCTTGAACGATGGAACCTTGAGAAACTTGTTTAAGATCTTGAGATCTAAGATTGGTCTGAACGTTCCCTCTTTTTTGGGAACTATGAACAGATTGGAGTAGAACCCCATCCCTTGTTCTCTTAATGGAACAGGATGAATCACTCCCATTTTTAACAGGTCTTCTACACAATGTAAGAATGCCTGTCTTTTTATGTGGTCTGAAGACAACTGAGACCTGTGGAACCTCCCCCTTGGGGGAAGTCCCTTGAATTCCAGAAGATAACCTTGGGAGACTATTTCTAGCGCCCAAGGATCCAGAACATCTCTTGCCCAAGCCTGAGCGAAGAGAGAGAGTCTGCCCCCCACCAGATCCGGTCCCGGATCGGGGGCCAACATTTCATGCAGTCTTGGTAGCAGTGGCAGGTTTCTTGGCCTGCTTTCCCTTGTTCCAGCCTTGCATTGGTCTCCAAGCTGGCTTGGCTTGAGAAGTATTACCCTCTTGCTTAGAGGACGTAGCACCTTGGGCTGGTCCGTTTCTACGAAAGGGACGAAAATTAGGTTTATTTTTTGCCTTGAAAGGCCGATCCTGAGGAAGGGCGTGGCCCTTACCCCCAGTGATATCAGAGATAATCTCTTTCAAGTCAGGGCCAAACAGCGTTTTCCCCTTGAAAGGAATGTTAAGTAGCTTGTTCTTGGAAGACGCATCAGCCGACCAAGATTTCAACCAAAGCGCTCTGCGCGCCACAATAGCAAACCCAGAATTCTTAGCCGCTAACCTAGCCAATTGCAAAGTGGCGTCTAGGGTGAAAGAATTAGCCAATTTGAGAGCATTGATTCTGTCCATAATCTCCTCATAAGGAGGAGAATCACTATCGACCGCCTTTATCAGCTCATCGAACCAGAAACATGCGGCTGTAGCGACAGGGACAATGCATGAAATTGGTTGTAGAAGGTAACCCTGCTGAACAAACATCTTTTTAAGCAAACCTTCTATTTTTTTATCCATAGGATCTTTGAAAGCACAACTATCCTCTATGGGTATAGTGGTGCGTTTGTTTAAAGTGGAAACCGCTCCCTCGACCTTGGGGACTGTCTGCCATAAGTCCTTTCTGGGGTCGACCATAGGAAACAATTTTTTAAATATGGGGGGAGGGACGAAAGGAATACCGGGCCTTTCCCATTCTTTATTAACAATGTCCGCCACCCGCTTGGGTATAGGAAAAGCTTCTGGGAGCCCCGGCACCTCTAGGAACTTGTCCATTTTACATAGTTTCTCTGGGATGACCAACTTGTCACAATCATCCAGAGTGGATAATACCTCCTTAAGCAAAATGCGGAGATGTTCCAACTTAAATTTAAATGCAATCACATCAGGTTCAGCCTGTTGAGAAATGTTCCCTGAATCAGTAATTTCTCCCTCAGACAAAACCTCCCTGGCCCCATCAGACTGGGTTAGGGGCCCTTCAGAGATATTAGTATCAGCGTTGCCATGCTCTTCAGTATCTAAAACAGAGCAGCCGCGCTTACGCTGACAAGTGTTCATTTTGGCTAAAATGTTTTTGACAGAATTATCCATTACAGCCGTTAATTGTTGCATAGTAAGGAGTATTGGCGCGCTAGATGTACTAGGGGCCTCCTGAGTGGGCAAGACTCGTGTAGACGAAGGAGGGAATGATGCAGTACCATGCTTACTCCCCTCACTTGAGGAATCATCTTGGGCATCATTGTCATTATCACATAAATCACATTTATTTAAATGAATAGGAATTCTGGCTTCCCCACATTCAGAACACAGTCTATCTGGTAGTTCAGACATGTTAAACAGGCATAAACTTGATAACAAAGTACAAAAACGTTTTAAAATAAAACCGTTACTGTCACTTTAAATTTTAAACTGAACACACTTTATTACTGCAATTGCGAAAAAACATGAAGGAATTGTGCAAAATTCACCAAATTTTCACCACAGTGTCTTAAAGCCTTAAAAGTATTGCACACCAAACTTGGAAGCTTTAACCCTTAAAATAACGGAACCGGAGCCGTTTTAAACTTTAACCCCTTTACAGTCCCTGGTATCTGCTTTGCTGAGACCCAACCAAGCCCAAAGGGGAATACGATACCAAATGACGCCTTCAGAAAGTCTTTTCTAAGTATCAGAGCTCCTCTCACATGCGACTGCATGCCATGCCTCTCAAAAACAAGTGCGCCACACCGGCGCGAAAATGAGGCTCTGCTTATGCTTTGGGAAAGCCCCTAAGGAATAAGGTGTCTAATACAGTGCCTGCCGATATTATTATATCAAAATACCCAGATAAAATGATTCCTCAAGGCTAAATATGTGTTAATAATGAATCGATTTAGCCCAGAAAAAGTCTACAGTCTTAATAAGCCCTTGTGAAGCCCTTATTTACGATCGTAATAAACATGGCTTACCGGATCCCATAGGGAAAATGACAGCTTCCAGCATTACATCGTCTTGTTAGAATGTGTCATACCTCAAGCAGCAAGAGACTGCATACTGTTCCCCCAACTGAAGTTAATTGCTCTCAACAGTCCTGTGTGGAACAGCCATGGATTTTAGTTACGGTTGCTAAAATCATTTTCCTCATACAAACAGAAATCTTCATCTCTTTTCTGTTTCTGAGTAAATAGTACATACCAGCACTATTTCAAAATAACAAACTCTTGATTGAATAATAAAAACTACAGTTAAACACTAAAAAACTCTAAGCCATCTCCGTGGAGATGTTGCCTGTACAACGGCAAAGAGAATGACTGGGGTAGGCGGAGCCTAGGAGGGATCATGTGACCAGCTTTGCTGGGCTCTTTGCCATTTCCTGTTGGGGAAGAGAATATCCCACAAGTAAGGATGACGCCGTGGACCGGACACACCTATGTTGGAGAAATATTTATCCAACCTACACATTTTCTCTGGTATTGCAACTGTGTTACAATCATTCAGAGCCGCTAAGACCTCCCCTAGTAATACACAGAGGTTTTCCAGCTTAAAATTTGAAATGTCTGAATCCAGTTTATTTGGATCAGATCCGTCACCCGCAGAATGAAGCTCTCCGTCCTCATGTTCTGCAAATTGTGACGCAGTATCTGACATGGCCCTAATATTATCAGCGCACTCTGTTCTCACCCCAGAGTGATCTCGCTTACCTCTAAGTTCTGGTAATTTAGACAAAACTTCAGTCATAACATTAGCCATGTCCTGTAGTGTGATTTGTAATGGCCGCCCTGAAGTACTCGGCGTTACAATATCACGCACCTCCCGAGCGGGAGATGCAGGTACTGACACGTGAGGAAAGTTAGTCGGCATAACTTCCCCCTCGTTGTTTGGTGAATGATGTTCAATTTGTACAGAATGACTCTTATTCAAAGTAGCATCAATGCAATTAGTACATAAATTTCTATTGGGCTCCACCTTGGCTTTTGCACATATAGCACAGAGATATTCCTCTGAGTCAGACATGTTTAACAAACTAGCAATTAAACTAGCAAGCTTGGAAATACTTTTCACTCAAATTACAAGTAATATGGAAAACGCACTGTGCCTTTAAGAAGCACAGAAAAAAATTATGACAGTTTAATAATAAGGAACCGGAAAAATTATAAAAATCAGATTTTTCCCGGTAAAGGCATAAATTTAGCAAAGGATTGCCCCCATAGCAATGGATAACTAACCCTTAATAGCAGAAAAAAATGTACAAAATATAAACGTTTTTTATCACAGTCAAAGCACAATCTCACAGGTCTGCTGTGAGTGATTACCTCCCTCAAAATAATTTTTGAAGACCCTTGAGCTCTGTAGAGACGATCCGGATCATGCAGGAAGAGAAAACAGAATTTATGTTTACCTGATAAATTACTTTCTCCAACGGTGTGTCCGGTCCACGGCGTCATCCTTACTTGTGGGATATTCTCCTCCCCAACAGGAAATGGCAAAGAGCCCAGCAAAGCTGGTCACATGATCCCTCCTAGGCTCCGCCTTCCCCAGTCATTCGACTGACGTAAAGGAGGAAAATTTGCATAGGAGAAATCATATGATACCGTGGTGACTGTAGTTAAAGAAAATAAATTATCAGACCTGATTAAAAAACCAGGGCGGGCCGTGGACCGGACACACCGTTGGAGAAAGTAATTTATCAGGTAAACATAAATTCTGTTTTCTCCAACATAGGTGTGTCCGGTCCACGGCGTCATCCTTACTTGTGGGAACCAATACCAAAGCTTTAGGACACGGATGAAGGGAGGGAGCAAATCAGGTCACCTAGATGGAAGGCACCACGGCTTGCAAAACCTTTCTCCCAAAAATAGCCTCAGAAGAAGCAAAAGTATCAAATTTGTAAAATTTAGTAAAAGTGTGCAGTGAAGACCAAGTCGCTGCCTTACATATCTGATCAACAGAAGCCTCGTTCTTGAAGGCCCATGTGGAAGCCACAGCCCTAGTGGAATGAGCTGTGATTCTTTCAGGAGGCTGCCGTCCGGCAGTCTCGTAAGCCAATCTGATGATGCTTTTAATCCAAAAAGAGAAAGAGGTAGAAGTTGCTTTTTGACCTCTCCTTTTACCAGAATAAACAACAAACAAAGAAGATGTTTGTCTAAAATCCTTTGTAGCATCTAAATAGAATTTTAGAGCACGAACTACATCCAAATTGTGCAACAAACGTTCCTTCTTTGAAACTGGATTCGGACACAAAGAAGGCACGACTATCTCCTGGTTAATGTTTTTGTTAGAAACAACTTTCGGAAGAAAACCAGGTTTAGTACGTAAAACCACCTTATCTGCATGGAACACCAGATAAGGGGGAGAACACTGCAGAGCAGATAATTCTGAAACTCTTCTAGCAGAAGAAATTGCAACCAGAAACAAAACTTTCCAAGATAATAACTTAATATCAACGGAATGTAAGGGTTCAAACGGAACCCCCTGAAGAACTGAAAGAACTAAATTGAGACTCCAAGGAGGAGTCAAAGGTTTGTAAACAGGCTTGATTCTAACCAGAGCCTGAACAAAGGCTTGAACATCTGGCACAGCTGCCAGCTTTTTGTGAAGTAACACAGACAAGGCAGAAATCTGTCCCTTCAAAGAACTTGCAGATAATCCTTTCTCCAAACCTTCTTGAAGAAAGGATAGAATCTTAGGAATTTTTACCTTGTCCCAAGGGAATCCTTTAGATTCACACCAACAGATATATTTTTTCCATATTTTGTGGTAGATTATTTCTAGTTACAGGCTTTCTGGCCTGAACAAGAGTATCAATGACAGAATCTGAGAACCCTCGCTTTGATAAGATCAAGCGTTCAATCTCCAAGCAGTCAGTTGGAGTGAGACCAGATTCGGATGTTCGAACGGACCTTGAACAAGAAGGTCTCGTCTCAAAGGTAGCTTCCATGGTGGAGCCGATGACATATTCACCAGGTCTGCATACCAAGTCCTGCGTGGCCACGCAGGAGCTATCAAGATCACCGATGCCCTCTCCTGATTGATCCTGGCTACCAGCCTGGGGATGAGAGGAAACGGCGGGAATACATAAGCTAGTTTGAAGGTCCAAGGTGCTACTAGTGCATCTACTAGAGTCGCCTTGGGATCCCTGGATCTGGACCCGTAGCAAGGAACCTTGAAGTTCTGACGAGAGGCCATCAGATCCATGTCTGGAATGCCCCACAATTGAGTAATTTGGGCAAAGATTTCCGGATGGAGTTCCCACTCCCCCGGATGAAATGTCTGACGACTCAGAAAATCCGCTTCCCAATTTTCCACTCCTGGGATGTGGATTGCAGACAAGTGGCAGGAGTGAGTCTCCGCCCATTGGATGATTTTGGTCACTTCTTCCATCGCCAGGGAACTCCTTGTTCCCCCCTGATGGTTGATGTACGCAACAGTCGTCATGTTGTCTGATTGAAACCGTATGAACTTGGCCTTTGCTAGCTGAGGCCAAGCCTTGAGAGCATTGAATATCGCTCTCAGTTCCAGAATATTTATCGGGAGAAAAGATTCTTCCCGAGACCAAAGACCCTGAGCTTTCAGGGGTCCCCAGACCGCGCCCCAGCCCACCAGACTGGCGTCGGTCGTGACAATGACCCACTCTGGTCTGCGGAAGCTCATCCCCTGTGACAGGTTGTCCAGGGACAGCCACCAACGGAGTGAATCTCTGGTCCTCTGATCTACTTGTATCGTCGGAGACAAGTCTGTATAGTCCCCATTCCACTGACTGAGCATGCACAGTTGTAATGGTCTTAGATGAATTCGCGCAAAAGGAACTATGTCCATTGCCGCTACCATCAAACCTATTACTTCCATGCACTGCGCTATGGAAGGAAGAGGAACAGAATGAAGTATTTGACAAGAGTTTAGAAGTTTTGATTTTCTGGCCTCTGTCAGAAAAATCCTCATTTCTAAGGAGTCTATTATTGTTCCCAAGAAGGGAACCCTTGTTGACGGAGATAGCGAACTTTTTTCTACGTTCACTTTCCACCCGTGAGATCTGAGAAAGGCCAGGACAACGTCCGTGTGAGCCTTTGCTTGTGGAAGGGACGACGCTTGAATCAGAACGTCGTCCAAGTAAGGTACTACTGCAATGCCCCTTGGTCTTAGCACCGCTAGAAGGGACCCTACTACCTTTGTGAAAATTCTTGGAGCAGTTGCTAATCCGAACGGAAGTGCCACAAACTGGAAATGCTTGTCCAGGAATGCGAACCTTAGGAACCGATGATGTTCCTTGTGGATAGGAATATGTAGATACGCATCCTTTAAATCCACCGTGGTCATGAATTGACCTTCCTGGATGGAAGGAAGAATTGTTCGAATGGTTTCCATTTTGAACGATGGAACCTTGAGAAACTTGTTTAGGATCTTGAGATCTAAGATTGGTCTGAATGTTCCCTCTTTTTTGGGAACTACGAACAGATTGGAGTAGAACCCCATCCCTTGTTCTCCTAATGGAACAGGATGAATCACTCCCATTTTTAACAGGTCTTCTACACAATGTAAGAATGCCTGTTTTTTTATGTGGTCTGAAGACAATTGAGACCTGTGGAACCTCCCCTTTGGGGGAAGCCCCTTGAATTCCAGAAGATAACCTTGGGAGACTATTTCTAGTGCCCAAGGATCCAGAACATCTCTTGCCCAAGCCTGAGCGAAGAGAGAGAGTCTGCCCCCCACCAGATCCGGTCCCGGATCGGGGGCCAACATCTCATGCTGTCTTGGTAGCAGTGGCAGGTTTCTTGGCCTGCTTTCCTTTATTCCAGCCTTGCATTGGCCTCCAGGCTGGCTTGGCTTGAGAAGTATTACCCTCTTGCTTAGAGGACGTAGCACTTGGGGCTGGTCCGTTTCTGCGAAAGGGACGAAAATTAGGTTTATTTTTGGCTTTGAAAGACCTATCCTGAGGAAGGGCGTGGCCCTTGCCCCCAGTGATATCAGAGATAATCTCTTTCAAGTCAGGGCCAAACAGCGTTTTCCCCTTGAAAGGAATGTTAAGCAATTTGTTCTTGGAAGACGCATCCGCTGACCAAGATTTTAGCCAAAGCGCTCTGCGCGCCACAATAGCAAAACCAGAATTTTTCGCCGCTAACCTAGCCAATTGCAAAGTGGCGTCTAGGGTGAAAGAATTAGCCAATTTGAGAGCATGAATTCTGTCCATAATCTCCTCATAAGAAGAAGAATTATTATTGAGCGCCTTTTCTAGTTCATCGAACCAGAAACACGCTGCTGTAGTGACAGGAACAATGCATGAAATTGGTTGTAGAAGGTAACCTTGCTGAACAAACATCTTTTTAAGCAAACCTTCTAATTTTTTATCCATAGGATCTTTGAAAGCACAACTATCTTCTATGGGTATAGTGGTGCGTTTGTTTAGAGTAGAAACCGCCCCCTCGACCTTGGGGACTGTCTGCCATAAGTCCTTTCTGGGGTCGACCATAGGAAACAATTTTTTAAATATGGGGGGAGGGACGAAAGGTATACCGGGCCTTTCCCATTCTTTATTTACAATGTCCGCCACCCGCTTGGGTATAGGAAAAGCTTCGGGGGGCCCCGGGACCTCTAGGAACTTGTCCATTTTACATAGTTTCTCTGGAATGACCAAATTCTCACAATCATCCAGAGTAGATAACACCTCCTTAAGCAGAGCGCGGAGATGTTCCAATTTAAATTTAAATGTAATCACATCAGGTTCAGCTTGTTGAGAAATTTTCCCTGAATCTGAAATTTCTCCCTCAGACAAAACCTCCCTGGCCCCCTCAGACTGGTGTAGGGGCACTTCAGAACCAATATCATCAGCGTCCTCATGCTCTTCAGTATTTTCTAAAACAGAGCAGTCGCGCTTTCGCTGATAAGTGGGCATTTTGGCTAAAATGTTTTTGATAGAATTATCCATTACAGCCGTTAATTGTTGCATAGTAAGGAGTATTGGCGCACTAGATGTACTAGGGGCCTCCTGTGTGGGCAAGACTGGTGTAGACGAAGGAGGGGATGATGCAGTACCATGCTTACTCCCCTCACTTGAGGAATCATCTTGGGCATCATTTTCTCTAAATTTTGTGTCACATAAATCACATCTATTTAAATGAGAAGGAACCTTGGCTTCCCCACATTCAGAACACAGTCTATCTGGTAGTTCAGACATGTTAAACAGGCATAAACTTGATAACAAAGTACAAAAAACGTTTTAAATTAAACCATTACTGTCACTTTAAATTTTAAACTGAACACACTTTATTACTGCAATTGTGAAAAAGTATGAAGGAATTGTTCAAAATTCACCAAAATTTCACCACAGTGTCTTAAAGCCTTAAAAGTAATGCACACCAATTTTGGAAGCTTTAACCCTTAAAATAACGGAACCAGAGCCGTTTTTATATTTAACCCCTTTACAGTCCCTGGTATCTGCTTTGCTGAGACCCAACCAAGCCCAAAGGGGAATACGATACCAAATGACGCCTTCAGAAAGTCTTTTCTATGTATCAGAGCTCCTCACACATGCATCTGCATGTCATGCTTCCCAAAAACAAGTGCGCAATAGAGGCGCGAAAATGAGACTCTGCCTATGATTAGGGAAAGCCCCTAGAGCATAAGGTGTCCAATACAGTGCCTGCCGGTTATTTTTACATAATTCCCAAGATTAAAATAATTCCTCAAGGCTATGGAGTATAAAATATGCTTATATATAAATCGATTTAGCCCAGAAAATGTCTACAGTCTTAAAAGCCCTTGTGAAGCCCTTTTTTTCTTTCTGTAGTAAAAATGGCTTACCGGATCCCATAGGGAAAATGACAGCTTCCAGCATTACATCGTCTTGTTAGAATGTGTCATACCTCAAGCAGCAAAAGTCTGCTCACTGTTCCCCCAACTGAAGTTAATTCCTCTCAACAGTCCTGTGTGGAAACAGCCATCGATTTTAGTAACGGTTGCTAAAATCATTTTCCTCTTACAAACAGAAATCTTCATCTCTTTTCTGTTTCAGAGTAAATAGTACATACCAGCACTATTTTAAAATAACAAACTCTTGATTGAATAATAAAAACTACAGTTAAACACTAAAAAACTCTAAGCCATCTCCGTGGAGATGTTGCCTGTACAACGGCAAAGAGAATGACTAGGGAAGGCGGAGCCTAGGAGGGATCATGTGACCAGCTTTGCTGGGCTCTTTGCCATTTCCTGTTGGGGAGGAGAATATCCCACAAGTAAGGATGACGCCGTGGACCGGACACACCTATGTTGGAGAAACAGACTTTTGACTGAATTTTTGATGCGTAGCAAAAGCGCCAAAATAGGCCCCTCACCCTCACCCACAGCAGTGGGGGAAGTTCAGTAAACTGTCTTAAATTAAAATAAACGACAGCCAAGTGGAAAAACAGTGCCCAAAAACAATTTTTTCACCCAGTACCTCAGATAATTAAACAATTTAGCATGCCAGCAAAAACGTTTAAAATCAAATAACATGAAGTGTCATTAAACAGCCTGTTGCTAGACGTTCCCACTGCAAGTTAGGCTAAAAATTATATGCATATAGTATTACCCAGAGAAGTGCCATTCCCCAGAATACTGAAGTGTACACATATATACATAAACAGCCTGATACCAGTTGCTACTACTGCATTTAAGGCTGAACTTACATTATATCGGTATTGGCAGTATTTTCTCAGTCAATTCCATTCCACAGAAAATAATATACTGCAACATACCTCTTTGCAGGTGAACCTGCCCGCTGTCCCCTGATCTGAAGTTTACCTCACTCCTCAGAATGGCCGAGAACAGCAAAATGAATTTTAGCTACGCCGGCTAAAATCATCCAAAAACTCAGGTAGATTCTTCTTCAAATTCTACCTGAGAAGGAACAACACACTCCGGTGCTGTTTTAAAATAACAAACTTTTGATTGAAGATATAAAAACTAAGTATAATCACCACAGTCCTCTCACACATCCTATCTATTAGTTGGGTGCAAGAGAATGACTGGGTGTGACGTAGAGGGGAGGAGCTATATGGCAGCTCTGCTTGGGTGATCATCTTGCACTTCCTGTTGGGGAGGAGTTAATATCCCAGAAGTAATGATGACCCGTGGACTGACTACACTTAACAGGAGAAAAACGCTTTGAACCAAAATCAGACGCTCAATCGCCATGACGTCAAATTGAAAGATTTGAGATCTTGATGGAAGAAGGGACCTTGAGAGAGAAAAACCTTCCTGAGAGGAAGACACCAAGGCTGGCTTCAGGACAATTGTAACAGATCTGCATATCAAGTCCTGTGAGACCATACAAGAACAAATAAAACCACTGAGGCCCTTTCCTGTTTTATCCTGGCTATTATCTTCCATAGTAAAACAATGGAGATCAGATTGAATGACTAGGAAATCAATAGTTCATCTAATAGAGTCACTTGTGAATCACAAGATCTTGTACAATACTGCATCTGCAGTAAATACTACACAATTCAGATGGAGGAAAGAGGCTCCTTAAATTAAGAATGGTGAGTCTGCTAAATATAGAGAATGTCTTGTCTTGAAGTCTAAAGAGATCTTCTAAGACAGGCTGTTGAAATTTACATTCCACTAATGCAACCTTTGAAGCTGTGACAAACGTAAGTGGTATCTGCTTAATGGAACAGCATCTGAAGATATTACCAACTACTTCCATGCATTTAAGCAGTGTAGGAAGAAGAGTTTGATGGAGAAGATGCCTGTATGGTGCCAGACCAAATAGGAACAGCACACATTGGTAATGCCTGTTAAGAAAGGCAAATATGAGTAAATGTGTATGATGTGTATGATGCCTAAGAATAGTAATATACAAATTGGCATCTTTCAATTCTATGGTGGACAAACATTTACCCTCTTGCACAAAACGTAATCTAGTCTGAAGCGTCTCCATTTTTAAAGTTAGAACTTTCAGAAATTTGTTCAGTGTTTTGAGATTCAAGATCAGTGTGTAAGTAACTTCTATCTTTGGAACAACAAAACAAAGTCTTGAAAAGAACCCCAGAATTTGTTCCGCCGAGAGGACCTTAGAAATAGCTTCTGGCTTCACATGCCACAAAAGCTCTGGTCTTTAAATGATCTTTTGGTCTTCCGTGAGCATGACGAGACAAAAAACTATGTGGTACTCCTAGGAAATTATGTTCAGTACCCAAGAAAGTTGCACAGAATTTTCTCAGAGTAATCACTTATGGCTTCATAGCTTCTAGGTCTGTTACACAAAAAGTTTTTTAAAAAGGGGAATTACCAAAAATATATCACACTGTAATTTACATATATAAAAATATATATAACAATAACCTAAAAGGTTTATAGAGTGCCAAATAATAAATAATATACAGACTACTTACCATTAGGCACTTTACTACTGGAGGAAATCATTAGGAATCCAAAACCAGTGCTGCAACATAACAGCAGAGGATCTGGAATAGGAATATATTGACAACCAACAGAAAGAAGCAAAGGACAAGCCCCTGCGACATCTGTGGAAGGCTTGCGACTAAATGCTAATAGGTGAAAAATATAAAGAAGAACAGACGGGCGCCTCATGTGCAGGATCATCAAACACAAATATGAACTCGATATAATATAGGCCAAATGGGTACTCACATATTAATAGAGCACCAATGTGCTATTAGGTGCAGGCTGTAGAATTATCGGGTGTAACAGCTCACCCACAGCTGGGAGTTTCACTGTGCTGCAATGGATATAAAGCATAGATAGAAGGCACTACATGTGCAGAGCAATCAGAGTATAACCATATATTTTGCTAATGTCAAATGGGTACTCACATATTCACCAAGCACACCAATGTGCTGGTAGATGCAGACTGACAGATTTATAGCAGATGTGTCAGCTCACCACACTGTGGTTCTCCCAATGCGCAGAAGTGCCAATAATGGTACTCCAATAGGAACTCAATAATCACAGGCAGGTAAGGTCTTTCCACTCAGTTTTGTAAAATATGGTATTTATTAAAAATGTTTAAAAACAAATACAAAAGTGCAATAAGGGTATCCAAATGTCCCCATATACATGCAACGCGTTTCTCGGCACTATAAGGCCGTTTCCTCAGCTTCTATGAAAAATTCCATCAGATATATATTTAAATAGCTCTTTAGGAATAAATAGATCATATTCTGTGCAAAACATTGGATTATGACATATGTAATATGTTCTTATGTTGCGCTTTTAAATAACTGTGATCATGTTTTTCGGGTCCATCGGAGGCTATAGGGGAATGCAAATTTGCATTTGCAAGTTCTCAAAGCCAATTTGCTAACACGACATTGCGAACACGAGGGTATAAACAGTTTACTTTCAAATCGTAATACGAGCTTGAATCTCTGAGCGCAAAAAAAGTACTTCTGGCGGTTTAAATTCTCAAACGCAGCCGCTTTATTTGTTATCTATCCCAATATGAGTAATGAATTAAAAAAATATATGTTTCAAGCCATAAAAAACAGACAGCACTCTTACTAATACTCAACATGCATGCTTTTAAACTATGTTATATATAATATGTAGATCCTATATTTAGATCCTAAATTTATACAATTTTAAGTGACATTATAATGCAAGAATTACATGCTCTAGCTCATTAAAACATGCAGGGGTTGCACTAGCATTCCTGCAAATGCTAAGTGTTTAAACCCTGCAAATTGGATTAAACACAAAGTTAAAATACTGCTCAGAAGCTCTGCAGCTCCTGAGTGGCATTTTAACTATGTGTTTAACTCCCTTTGCCGTTTAAAAGGAAAATGAAATCCAAAATATTTATTTCGTAAATCAGATAGAAGTAAATTAGAAAGTTATTGAAAATAGTATGCTCTATCAGATTTTCTTCATTCTTTTGGTATCATTTGTTGAAAAACATAATTTATGCTTACCTGATAAATTTATTTCTCTTGTGGTGTATCCAGTCCACGAATCATCCATTACTTGTGGGATATTCTCCTTCCCAACAGGAAGTTGCAAGAGGATCACCCACAGCAGAGCTGCTATATAGCTCCTCCCCTAAATAAATTATGCATACCTGAAAATTTCATTTCCATCGTGGGGAGGAGAGTCCACGGCTTCATTCATTATCTTGTGGAAAATAAGAACCTGGCCACTAGGAGGAGACAAAGACACCCCAGCCAAAAGCTTAAATACCTCCCCCACTCCCCTCATCCCCCAGTCATTCTGCCGAGGGAACAAGGAACAGCAGGAGAAATATCATGGTATAAATGGTGCCAGAAAAAAAAACATAATTTATGCTTACCTGATAAATTTATTTCTCTTGTGGTGTATCCAGTCCACGGATCATCCATTACTTGTGGGATATTCTCCTTCCCAACAGGAAGTTGCAAGAGGATCACCTACAGCAGAGCTGCTATATAGCTGCTCCCCTAACTGCCATATCCAGTCAATCGACCGAAAACAAGCAGAGAAAGGAGAAACCATAGGGTGCAGTGGTGACTGTAGTTAAAAATTAAAAAATACCTGCCTTAAAATGACAGGGCGGGCCATGGACTGGATACACCACAAGAGAAATAAATTTATCAGGTAAGCATAAATTATGTTTTCTCTTGTAAGGTGTATCCAGTCCACGGATCATCCATTACTTGTGGGATACCAATACCAAAGCTAAAGTACACGGATGAAGGGAGAGACAAGGCAGGTACTTAAACGGAAGGTACCACTGCCTGTAAAACCTTTCTCCCAAAAATAGCCTCCGAAGAAGCAAAAGTATCAAATTTATAGAATTTTGAAAAGGTATGAAGCGAAGACCAAGTCGCCGCCTTGCAAATCTGTTCAACAGAAGCCTCATTTTTAAAGGCCCATGTGGAAGCCACAGCTCTAGTAGAATGAGCTGTAATCCTTTCAGGAGGCTGCTGGCCAGCAGTCTCATAAGCTAAGCGGATTATGCTTCTTAGCCAAAACGAAAGAGAGGTTGCCGAAGCCTTTTGGCCTCTCCTCTGTCCAGAGTAGACAACAAACAAAGCAGATGTTTGACGAAAATCTTTAGAAGCTTGTAAATAATACTTTAAAGCACGAACCACGTCAAGATTGTGTAATAGACGTTCCTTCTGTGAAGAAGGAATAGGACACAATGATGGAACAACAATCTCCTGATTGATATTCTTATTAGATACCACCTTAGGTAAAAACCCAGGTTTGGTACGCATAACTACCTTATCTGCATGGAAGATCAGATAAGGAGAATCACATTGTAAGGCAAATAACTCTGAAACTCTACGAGCCGAGGAAATAGCTACCAAAAAAAAGAACTTTCCAAGATAAAAGTTTGATATCTATGGAATGAAGAGGTTCAGACGGAACCCCTTGAAGAACTTTAAGAACCAAATTTAAGCTCCATGGCGGAGCAACAGGTTTAAACACAGGCTTGATTCTAACTAAAGCCTGACAAAATGCCTGAACGTCTGGAAAATCCGCCAGACGCTTGTGCAAAAGAATAGACAGAGCAGAAATCTGTCCCTTTAAAGAACTAGCTGACAATCCTTTTTCCAATCCTTTTTGGAGAAAAGATAATATCTTGGGAATCCTGACCTTACTTCATGAGTAACCCTTGGATTCACACCAATAAAGATATTTACGCCATATCTTATGATAGATTTTCCTGGTGACAGGCTTTCGTGCCTGAAATAAGGTATCAATGACTGACTCGGAGAAGCCACGCTTTGATAAAATCAAGCGTTCAAAGAGCGAAAGTCTGCCCCCTACTAGATCCGTTACCGGATAGGGGGCAGATCCTTCATGCTGTCTTAGTGTCAGCAGCAGGCTTTTTGGCCTGCTTACCTTTGTTCCAGGTCTGGTTAGGTCTCCAGACTGACTTGGACTGAGCAAAAGTTCCCTCTTGTTTTGCATTTGAGGAAGTTGATGCCGCACTCGACTTGAAGTTCCGAAAGGCACAAAAATTAGTCTGTTTGGCCCTTGATTTGGACCTATCCTGAGGAAGGGCATGACCTTTTCCTCCAGTGATATCAGAAATGATCTCCTTCAAACCAGGCCCGAATAGGGTTTGCCCCTTGAAGGGAATGTTAAGCAGCTTAGACTTTGAAGTAACGTCAGCTGACCATGATTTAATAGCAAAACCAGAATTCTTAGCCATTAGTTTAGTCAAATGAACAATGGCATCAGAAACAAAAGAATTGGCTAGCTTAAGTGCTCTAAGCTTGTCAAGTATGTCATCCAATGGGGTCTCTACCTGTAAAGCCTCTTCCAGAGACTCAAACCAGAAAGCCGCAGTAGCAGTGACTGGGGCAATGCATGCAAGGGACTGTAGAATAAAAACTTGTTGAATAAACATTTTCTTAAGGTAACCCTCTAACTTTTTATCCATTGGATCTGAGAAAGCACAACTGTCCTCGACAGGGATAGTAGTACGCTTAGCTAGGGTAGAAACTGCTCCCTCCACTTTAGGGACTGTCTGCCATAAGTCCCGTGTGGTGGCATCTATTGGAAACAGTTTCTTAAAAATAGGAGGGAGAGAGAACGGCACACCTGGTCTATCCCATTTCTTAGTAATAATCTCTGTAAACCTTTTAGGTATTGAAAAAACATCAGTGCACACCGGCACTGCATAGTATTTATCCAATCTACACAATTTCTCTAGCACTGCAATTGTATCACAGTCATTCAGAGCAGCTAAAACCTCCCTGAGCAATACGCAGAGGTGTTCAAGCTTAAATTTAAATGTAGACATATCAGAATCAGGTTGAATCCTCTTCTCTGAGTCAGAAACATCACCCACAGAAAGAAACTCTCCTTCCTCAGCTTCTGCATATTGTGAGGGAGTATCAGGCATAGCTCTTAAAGCGTCAGTATGCTCTGTATTTCTTCTAACTCCAGAGCTGTCTCGCTTTCCTCTAAACCCAGGTAGTCTGGATAATACCGCTTACAGTGTATTATCCATGACCACCGCCATGTCTTGTAAAGTAAACGCTATGGGCGCACTAGATGTACTTGGCGCCATTAGAGCGTGAGTCCCTTGAGCGGGAGTCAAAGGGTCTGACACGTGGGGAGAGTTAGTCGGCATAACTTCCCCCTCGTCAGATTCCTCTGGTGATAAATTTTTTAAAGACAGAATATGATCTTTATTACTTAAAGTGAAATCAGTACATTTGGTACACATTCTAAGAGGGGGTTCTAAACATAATGAACAAGGAGTTTCCTCTATGTCAGACATGTTTAAACAGACTAGCAATGAGACCAGCAAGCTTGGAAAACACTTTAAATCAAGTTAACAAGCAAAAATGAAAACGGTACTGTGCCTTTAAGAGAAACAAATTTTGTCAGAATTTGAAAAACAGCGAAAAAAAGCAGTAAATCAAACAAACTTTTTACAGTGTGTATAATAAACTAACAGAGCATTGCACCCACTTGCAAATGGATGATTAACCCCTTAGTTAAAAAAACGGATCAAAAAAACGATATAGACGTAGTCACAACAAACTTCCACATCTCTGCTGTGGCCCTACCTTCCCAAACAAACAACTTTGGAAAGCCTAAGAGCCCTTTAGAGAGGTCCTATAGCATTCAGGGGACTCCTGGAGGAAGCTGGATGTCTCAGTCTGTAAAAGTTACTGCACAATAAAGCGCTAAATTAGGCCCCTCCCACTCATGTTAAAACAGTGGAAAGCCTCAGGAAATTGTTTCTAGGCAAATTTAAGCCAGCCATGTGGAAAAAACTAGGCCCCAATAAAGTTTTATCACCAAAGCATATATAAAAACGCTTAAACATTTCCAGCAAACGTTTTATATTGCAAATCTATAAGAGTATTACCTCTGAAAGTAAGCATGATACCAGTCGCTATTAAATCACTGTATTCAGGCTTACCTTACATAAATCTGGTATCAGCAGCATTTTCTAGCATTTACATCTCTAGAAAAATGTTTTAACTGCACATACCTCATAGCAGGATAACCTGCACGCCATTCCCCAGCTGAAGTTACCTCTCTCTTCAGTTATGTGTGAAAATAGCAATGGATCTTAGTTACAACCTGCTAAGATCATAGAGATCACAGGCAGATTCTTCTTCTATTTTCTGCCTGGGACAAAATAGTACAACTCCGGTACCATTTAAAAATAACAAACTTTTGATTGAAGAAAAAAACAACTACGTTTCACCACTTCTCTCTTACTACCTCCATGCTTGTCGAGAGTTGCAAGAGAATGACTGGATATGGCAGTTAAGGGAGGAGCTATATAGCAGCTCCGCTGTGGGTGATCCTCTTGCAACTTCCTGTTGGGAAGGAGAATATCCCACAAGTAATGGATGATCCGTGGACTGGATACACCTTACAAGAGAAAGTAGGGACGTATGCCTAGGAACCGGCCCATTTCTGGAGCACTATATATCAGCAGTTTTGCAAGAATGTTATCCATTTGCAAGAGCACTAGATGGCAGCACTATTTCCTGTCATGTATTACTCCAGATGCCTACCTAGGTATCTCTTCAACAAAGAATATCATGGAAACGAAGCAAATTTGATAATAGAAGTAAATTGGAGATTTTTTAAAAATGGTACGCTCTGTCTGAATCACAAAAGAAAAGTTTTAGATTTCATATCCCTTTAAAACACACAGAACTGAATGTTCGCTAGTGCTAAAATTACATAGCCTAACGAATTAGAGCGCTTACTTCTTGCACTATAATGTGGCTCCGATTGATTACTGCCACTAAACTTAAACTACCTCTTAACTTAAAAAAAGAAACTGCCTCTTAACTTAAAAAAATGGATACCCTGGTTTAATCATTTCACACTGGCAGTTTTATTGCTTGAAATAGATTCAGCACCATGGACGGTGTGGTGTGTGTATGTGTATATATATAAAGAAAAAAAGTTTTGTTAACCCCTTAATGATCGACGGCGTACGCCAAACGTCCACCAAAAAAAAATACAGTTAATGCCTGAGGACGTACAACGTAGGTATTGGAAAGCGGTGGAAGCGATCCTGATCGCTTCCAGCCGCTTTCCGGTTATTGCAGTGATACCTCAATATTGAGGCATCCTGCAATAACAGTCCTTGGCCATCCGATGCAGAGAGCCACTCTGTGGCCCTCTCTGCACCGGACATCGATGGCCGGTATCGTTGGTGGGTGGGAGGCGGGTGGGCAGCCATCGATGGGCCGTGTGATGTAGAGGGGGGCGGGATCAACGGGGGCGCACACGGGAGCGGATGGGAACTGCTACACTACTGTTTTACTGCAGGTAAAACTTTAAGGCACAAACCACGTCCAAATTGTGCAGAAGCCGTTTCTTCTGAGAGGTAGGATTAGGACACAAGGAAGGAACAACAATCTCCTGATTAATGTTCCGATCAGAAACTACTTTAGGAAGAAATCCTAATTTAGTATGTAAAACTACTTTATCTGAATGAAAAATGAGGTAAGGGGACTCATACTGCAATGCCGAGAGCTCTGACACTCTGCGAGCAGAAGAAATAGCAACAAGAAATAAAACTTTCCAAGATAACAATTTAATATCTAAGGAATGCATAGGCTCAAATGGAGCCCCTTGAAGAACTTTAAGAACTAAATTCAGACTCCATGGAGGAGTAACTGGTTTGAACACAGGCCTTATCCTGACCAAGGCCTGACAAAATGATTGTACATCTGGAACATCTGCCAGACGTTTGTGTGACAAAATATATAAGGCAGAGATTTGACCCTTTAGGGAACTTGTCGATAAACCTTTCTCCAAACCCTCTTGTAGAAAGGACAAAATTCTAGGAATCCTAACTCTACTTCATGAGTAGCCCTTGGATTCACACCAATAGAGATATTTATGCCATATTTTATGGTAAATCTTTCTAGTTACAGGCTTACGAGCCTGAATCATGGTCTCAATGGCCGAGACGGAAAAGCCCCGCTTGGATAAATTAAGCATTCAATCTCCAAGCAGTCAGCTTCAGAGAAACTAGATTTGGGTGAAGGAAGGGCCCTTGAATTAGAAGATCCTTCCTCAACAGAAGTCTTCAAGGCGGCAGAGATGACATGTCCACCAGATCTGCATACCAAATCCCGCAAGGCCAAGCTGGCATAATGAGGATCACTGATGCCCTCTCTTGCTTGATTCGAGCAATGACCCGAGGAAGAAGAGCAAATGGAGGAAATAGGTATGCTAGCCTGAAGGTCCAAGGTACCGCCAGAGCATCTATCAGTTCTGCCTGGGGGTCCCTGGACCTCGACCCGTATCTCGGGAGCTTGGCATTCTGTCGAGATGCCATGAGATCTAAGTCCGGCTGACCCCACTTGAGAATCATGCTGGAGAACACTTCCGGATGGAGTTCCCACTCCCCCGGATGAAAGGTCTGCCTGCTCAGGAATTCCGCCTCCCAGTTGTCCACCCCTGGGATGTGGATCGCAGACAGGCAGCAAGAATGGGCCTCCGCCCACTGAATTATTTTGGTTACCTCTGTCATTGCTAAGGAACTCCTCGTTCCTCCCTGATGATTGATGTAAGTCACTGAAGTTATGTTGTCCGACTGGAACCTGATAAACTGGACCGAGGTTAACTGGGGCAAGGCCAGAAGAGCTTTGAAGATGGCTCTCAGCTCCAGAAGAACAGACTTTGACTGAGTCCAAACTCCCTGAGCCTTTAGGGAGCCCCAGACTGCTCCCCACCCTAGAAGGCTGGCGTCTGTTGTCACTATCACCCAAGATGGTCTGCAAAAGCCGGTTCCCTGGGAGAAATGATCCAGAGGCAACCACCATTGAAGAGAATCCCTTGTCTCCTGCTCCAGTAGTAATCGAGGAGACAGATCCACATAATCTCGGTTCCATTGCCTGAGCATGCTTAACTGCAGAGGTCTGAGGTGGAACTGAGCAAACAGGATGATGTCCATTGCTGCCACCATCTGATGGCCGAGGAGTGGACTCAAGGACTAGACAAGTATCGATAATCTTTGATTTCCTGACTTCTATCAGAATAATCTTCATTGATAGGGAATCTATTATGGTTCCCAAGAAGGTTATCCTTGTATTTGGGACTTAGGAACTCTTTTCCAAATTATATTGCAGGAAGGATAACACCATGTCCATGTGGGATCTTGCTTGTTGTAAGGATGGTGCCTGGACTAGGATGTCGTCCAGATAGGGTGCCACTGCAATGCCCCGTGACCGAAGCACCACCAACAGCGATCCCAGAACCTTTGTGAAAATTCTGGGAGCTGTGGCAAGACCGAAAGGAAGAGCCACAAACTGGAAGTAGTTTGTCCAGAAAGGCAAACCTTAGGAACTTGTGATGATTTTTGTGAATGGGAACATGCAGGTACGCGTCCTTTAAATCCACTGTTGTCATAAATTGACCCTCTTGGATCAAAGGAAGAATGAAACGAATAGTTTCCATCTTGAAGGACGGTACTCTGAGAAATCTGTTTAGACTCTTGAGATCAAAATTGGTCTGAAGGTTCCCTCTTTTTTTGGGAACCACAAACAGATTAGAATAAAAAAAACCACCCTGTTCTTGTATTGGAACTGGAACAATCACTCCCAGGTCAGAGAGGTCTCCTACACAGTGTAAGAATGCCTCTCTTTTTGAGGGCAGTAAACTCTGGGACGTTTGAGGACAAAGCTGCGTTATATCTTGAGCATTGTCATTGGATTCCTGAACAGCATCCTCATTAGACAATGATGGCTCAGAAAAAAGTCTATCCCTGTAGCTTAAGTTCTCTCAATACATGAGGAACAGAAAGGGATTGGTGGTACCACATTGGCATTAAAGCATAGTTAGCAAGTGACACTTTGTAAGGCCTCTTTGTCCATTTCTAACATCCAGCTGAAACAATTTAATTATCCAAAGAATACATTTTTATTAGAAAAATGCAAAAACCTAAAAACGTTACTACTATCTCTTTAAATAAACAAACTTTTTTACTGAAAAAAACGTCTAAGTACTTTTATTATCAATAGGCTTAAAAAGAGCTAATAAACACCTCTACACCTTAGCAGCACTCTGCTGAGGTGCCTACATCCTCTGAGCAGGAGTTGAGTGAGACTATGATTTTTTCACTGTCGGTCTCCGGAGCTGTTACGCAGTAAGTTTCTCAGGAGAATATGCTCAGTTACGATATGCGCATGCGTAGTAGCTGGCAATCATGAAGCGGAGTAAAAAGAGCGCTCAATTACTCTACGCTTCCTAATATCTCCCATTGTGGGCGTGGCCAAAGAAATCTCCCGGTCGGCTTTAAGGTTACAAAACCGCCGGGAGATGTGGAACCACTGAGCAATAGTAAGAATAAGCACCAGTGCCTGCTGCAACGCTGCCCAAATGTCCCATATGCGATTAGGGGAGACTATGTATAGTAATAATGAGGCTTGTCCCATGTATAAAATAAATAAAGTGCCCTCCTTTATTTCTGAGTCTCCATTTTTTTCCCCCAGAAAGAAAGACAGCACTTACCTCATATACTGCCTGGCAGCAAGGCAGTTCCAGGTTTGAGAGGTCCTCTCCCTCACATGGACCTGTGAATGAAAAGAAAGTCCTAAGTTAGAATCTCTCAGGTTTTCCAGGGCAGGGCAGCATCAATCTATGGGAGGCGCAGTGAGAATTATGTCCCACAAGTTCCCATTGCTCTAAAGCCACCACTGCTCTACTGAAGAGACTGATATGGACTACGGCTACACACTAGAACAAAGCAGCACAATCTTGTACTACTTTAAAAATAATAAACTCTTGATTGAAGATCTTTTTCTAACACCTTATTTACCACCTCCTTGCACCTAACATAGGCAAAAAGAATGACTGGGTTGGGAGGGAAGGGAGGTGATATTTAACAGGCTTGGCTGTGGTGCTCTTTGCCACCTCCTGCTGACCAGGAGATAAATATCCCTTTAGTAATTAAGATGATCCGTGGACTCATCGTGTCATTAAAAAGAAATGAATAATATAAGTGGGAGAAAGGGGGCATTTAATATTTTAAAAAACAATCTAAGGGATCTGGGAGGGAAGCTTCACTACAGAAAAGGGAAAAAAAAACAAAACAAAAAAAAACATAATTTTATTCTAAACTGGGTACTGGCAGACACCAAAGGTGGCGCCCATTAAGGTAGAGGGGGGGGGGGGGTTAGAGAGCTGTTTGGGGGGGGGATCAAGGAGGTTGGGGGCTAAGGTGGGATCCTACACAGCAGCATATGTAAATATGGGCCTAGATCAATACTTTAAGTTGTCTAGTAAAATAAAATATATACATGTCAAGGGATATTCAGGTATTCCTGAAAGATATCAGTGTCCCAATGTAACTAGCGCTCATTTTGAAAAAAAAGTGGTTTGGAAATAGCAAAGTGCTACTTGTATTTATTGACCTATAACTTGCAAAAAAAGCAAAGAATATGTAAACATTGGGTATTTCTAAACTCAGGACAAAATTTAGAAACTTTTTTTTGGTGGTTGTAGATGTGTAACAGATTTTAGGGGTCAAAGTTAGAAAAAGTGTGTTTTTTTTCCATTTTTTCCTCATATTTTCTAAAAAAATTTTTATAGTAATTTATAAGATATGATGAAAATAATGGTATCTTTAGAAAGTCCATTTAATGGCGAGAAAAATGGTATATAATATGTGTGGGTACAGTAAATGAGTAAGAGGACAGCTAAACACAAACACCGCAAAAATGTAAAAATAGCTTTGGTCCCAAACGGTCAAAAAAAGGAAAGTCCATTAAGGGGTTAAACATAGGAACATAAAAAAAAAACCGTATTAATGCTAAAACATGCACTTGTTGATGCAACAGAGAAAATGTATGCTTACCTATTTCTGTCTACCAAGAAAAGGTAAAAAAAACTACATTACAAAGCTTTGCTCTACTTCATCTTTGCCCCTCCACGCTTAGTTATACATATGGTAAAACAGAGTAGAAACATTAGATAACAGCAAAGGACGAAAGTGGGGTAAATTAAGTGCACGTTTGGACATGCAAACAACTGAAGATAAAGAGATGGGGTCAGGGATTATTGCTATCATAAAAGAGTTAAATGTATTAAGTAAGCATAAATAAACTTTTTCTACCATGATGGTGAGAGTCCACAAATCATCACATGTGGGATCCGAGATCCAAGCAGCAAATTTCACAAGACCAACAGATTATGGATATGGCAGATTTGTTGTTATATAGGTGCAATGACCACGTTACTTTCCTGCCAAGTGCCATCCTAGCAGAGACTTAAAAATGGTAGAACTTAGAAAACGTATGCAATGAAGACCAGGTAGTAGTCAGACTGTTTAAGTAGCAGCTGTAGTCTTACAACAATTGCAGGTTCCAAAAATATGAAGAAAGTGGACAGAAGAAAGTCTAAATGACATAGTTGCTTCCACATGAAACTCAAGAGCCAGAACAACATAAAATAAACCACTCCTTATTAGTCCAAGGATACCACCTTTAGAAGAAAGAATTAGTTTTCTCTGAGAAAAGCCTTATCCTGATGATAAATCAGCATGGATGCTTATAGAACAAAGCAGAACATTTATTAACACAGAAAACCAAATAAATGGATAGGAGCTAGATGAAGATGTAGACCATGCATAGGGTCACAAGGTGGGGCTTGAAGAACCCTCAATGCCAAATTAAGACTTTTAATGAGTGAAAGATCTTTAACGCATAGCCGAGAAGTGAATAGGAAACAGAAATAGAAAAGACAAAAGGACTATAATGTGGCTCTGATTGATTACTCGCTCTTAACTTAAAAAAATGGATACCCCGGATCAATCATTTCACACTGGCAGTTTTATTGCTTGAATGTACAAATTAGAACTGTCGCCCCAAATATTGAAACGAGGGGCCTATGGACTATTATAATTCTGAAAGAAAATAATTTATCAGGTAAGCATAAATTATGTTTTCTTTTGTATAATGATGATAGTCCATAGGGCTCCATAACATGTGGGATTAATACCCAAGCAGATAGTCCATTTTACAAAAAGGGTGAGACAATATTCAGGCAGTTCATATTTATCAGACACTGGGCCTGAAGGACTTTCCTGCCAAAAGCTGCCTACAAAGGAAGCAAAAACATCAAAGCAAATTTTTATTTTAAAGTATGCAGAGATGACCATGTTGCAGCTTTGCAACTCTACTTAAAAGATGCATTCTTTTGAAAGTGCAGGAAGTTTGCAACTGATTTTGTAGTATGGGTTTTGATGCGTTAAGGGGGCGAATTTCCTGCCACTATGAAGTCCTTGTGATTACCTGTTTGAGCCAAGAGGTCAAAACTACAGTAGAAGCCTTGTGCCCTTTACTAGTCCCAGAGTAGTGAACAAACCAGCTGAAAGATTGTCTGAACTTCAATGCTCTCACTATATTAGGATTATGTAAAAGTTGTTCCTTAAAATTAGCAGAATCTGGACACAAAGGAGGAACAACAATCTCCTGGTTGATATTTTCAAAGAAGGAAATCATATTTAGTATGAAGTACAGCTTTATCTTTGAAAAAACTAAAAACGAGAATCTCAGGACAAAGCTGATAACTTAAACTTTCTTATCTGATGAGATTGCTCCTGAGAGGCCAAGAACAAAAAAATAGGAGAAATGGGAGGGAATTAATGATATCCCACATGTTATGAAGATCTTTGGACTATCATCATTATACGAAAGAAATAGATCTCTAATGTGATGATTCATGGACTCTCACCATCAAATGATAGAAAAAACTAAATGTATGCTTACCTGATAAATTAATTTCTTTCCTGGCAGGTAGAGTCCACAAATTCATTCTTTACTGTTAGGAATACAACAACAGGCCACCAGGAGGAGGCAAAGATACCCCAGTCAAAGCATTAAGCATCTCTCCCACTTCCCTTACACCCCCAGTAATTTAGCTGAGGAAAAAGAAAAAGTAAGAGAAACACTAGGAGTATAGAAGTGCCGGAAGATAAGGAAAACACTGTCGCCAGAAAATAAAAAGAATAGGGCGGATTTGTGGACTCTCCCTGCCAAGAAAGAAAAACAGAATTTATGCTTACCTGATAAATTACTTTCTCCAACGGTGTGTCCGGTCCACGGCGTCATCCTCACTTGTGGGAATATCTCTTCCCCAACAGGAAATGGCAAAGAGTCCCAGCAAAGCTGGCCATATAGTCCCTCCTAGGCTCCGCCCACCCCAGTCATTCGACCGACGGACAGGAGGAAAAATATAGGAGAAACCATATGGTACCGTGGTGACTGTAGTTAGAGAAAATAATTCATCAGACCTGATTAAAAAACCAGGGCGGGCCGTGGACCGGACACACCGTTGGAGAAAGTAATTTATCAGGTAAGCATAAATTCTGTTTTCTCCAACATTGGTGTGTCCGGTCCACGGCGTCATCCTTACTTGTGGGAACCAATACCAAAGCTTTAGGACACGGATGAAGGGAGGGAGCAAATCAGGTTACCTAAACGGAAGGCACCACGGCTTGCAAAACCTTTCTCCCAAAAATAGCCTCCGAAGAAGCAAAAGTATCAAATTTGTAAAATTTGGCAAAAGTTTGCAGTGAAGACCAAGTCGCTGCCTTACATATCTGATCAACAGAAGCCTCGTTCTTGAAGGCCCATGTGGAAGCCACAGCCCTAGTGGAGTGAGCTGTGATTCTTTCAGGAGGCTGCCGTCCGGATGATGCTTTTAAGCCAAAAGGAAAGAGAGGTAGAAGTCGCTTTTTGACCTCTCCTTTTACCAGAATAGACGACAAACAGAGAGGATGTTTGTCTGAAATCTTTTGTAGCTTCTAAATAGAATTTTAGAGCACGGACTACATCCAAATTGTGTAACAAACGTTCCTTCTTTGAAACTGGATTCGGACACAAAGAAGGTACAACTATCTCCTGGTTAATATTTTTGTTAGAAACAACCTTTGGAAGAAAACCAGGCTTAGTACGCAAAACCACCTTATCTGAATGGAACACCAGATAGGGCGGAGCACACTGCAGAGCAGATAACTCTGAAACTCTTCTAGCAGAAGAAATAGCAACCAAAAACAAAACTTTCCAAGATAACAACTTAATATCTATGGAATGTAGAGGTTCAAACGGAACCCCTTGAAGAACTGAAAGAACTAAATTTAAACTCCAGGGAGGAGTCAAAGGTCTGTAAACAGGCTTGATCCTAACCAGAGCCTGAACAAATGCTTGAACATCTGGCATAGCTGCCAGTCGTTTGTGTAGTTAGACAGATAAAGCAGAAATCTGTCCCTTTAGAGAACTCGCAGATAATCCTTTATCCAAACCTTCTTGCAGAAAGGAAAGAATTTTAGGAATTTTTATCTTATTCCAAGGTAATCCCTTGGATTCACACCAGCAGATATATCTTTTCCTTACCTATTTTTAAATCTTTCTAGTTACCGGTTTTCTGGCCTGAACCAGAGTATCAATCACAGAATCTGAAAACCCACGCTTTGATAGAATCAAGCGTTCAATCTCCAAGCCGTCAGCTGGAGGGAGACCAGATTTGGATGTTCAAATGGACCCTGAACAAGAAGGTCCCGTCTCAAAGGTAGCTTCCATGGTGGAACCGATGACATATTCACCAGGTCTGCATACCAAGTCCTGCGTAGCCACGCAGGGGCTATCAAGATCACCGAGGCCCTCTCCTGTTTGATCCTGGCTACCAGCCTGGGAATGAGAGGAAACGGTGGAAACACATAAGCTAGGTTGAAGGTCCAAGGCGCTACTAGTGCATCCACTAGAGTCGCCTTGGGATCCTTGGATCTGGACCCGTAGCAAGGAAACTTGAAGTTCTGACTAGACGCCATCAGATCCATGTCTGGAATGCCCCATAATTGAGTCAATTGGGCAAAAATCTCCGGGTGGAGTTCCCACTCCCCCGGATGGAATGTCTGACGACTCAGATAATCCGCTTCCCAGTTTTCCACACCTGGGATGTGGATCGCAGATAGATGGCAGGAGTGATTCTCCGCCCATTGTATTATTTTGGTTACTTCTTTCATCGCCAGGGAACTCCTTGTTCCCCCCTGATGATTGATATACGCAACAGTCGTCATGTTGTCTGATTGGAATCTTATGAATCTGGCCTTTGCAAGCTGAGGCCAAGCCCTGAGAGCATTGAATATCGCTCTTAGTTCCAGAATGTTTATCGGGAGAAGAGACTCTTCCCGAGACCATAGTCCCTGAGCTTTCAGGGATTCCCAGACCGCACCCCAGCCCACTAGACTGGCGTCGGTCGTGACAATGACCCACTCTGGTCTGCGGAAGCTCATTCCCTGGGATAGGTGGTCCAGGGATATCCACCAACGGAGTGAATCTCTGGTCTTCTGATCTACTTGAATCACTGGAGACAAGTTTGTATAGTCCCCATTCCACTGTTTCAGCATGCACAGTTGTAATGGTCTTAGATGAATTCGCGCAAAAGGAACTATGTCCATTGCTGCAACCATCAACCCTACTACTTCCATGCACTGAGCTACTGAAGGACGTGGAACAGAATGAAGAACTTGACAAGCGCTTAGAAGTTTTGACTTTCTGACATCTGTCAGAAAGATCCTCATTTCTAAGGAATCTATTATTGTTCCCAAGAAGGGAACTCTTGTTGACGGAGACAGAGAACTTTTTTCTATGTTCACCTTCCATCCGTTAGATCTGAGAAAGGCCAGAACGATGTCTGTATGAGCCTTTGAATTTGAAAGGGACGATTCTTGTATTAGAATGTCGTCCAAGTATGGTACTACTGCAATGCCCCTCGGTCTTAGAACCGCTAGAAGGGACCCGAGTACCTTTGTGAAAATCCTTGGAGCAGTGGCTAATCCGAATGGGAGGGCCACAAACTGGTAATGTTTGTCCAGAAAGGCGAACCTTAGGAACTGATGATGTTCTTTGTGGATAGGAATATGTAGGTACGCATCCTTTAGATCCACGGTAGTCATAAATTGACCTTCCTGGATAGTGGGTAGAATCATTCGAATGGTTTCCATTTTGAACGATGGTACCCTGAGAAATTTGTTTAGGATCTTTAAATCCAGAATTGGTCTGAAGGTTCCCTCTTTTTTGGGAACCACGAACAGATTTGAGTAAAATCCCATTCCTTGTTCCGTCATTGGAACTGGGTGTATCACTCCCATCTTTAACAGGTCTTCTACACAATGTAAGAACGCCTGTCTCTTTATTTGGTTTGAGGATAAGTGAGACATGTGGAACCTTCCCCTTGGGGGTAGTTCCTTGAATTCCAGAAGATAACCCTGAGAAACTATTTCTAGCGCCCAGGGATCCTGAACATCTCTTGCCCAAGCCTGAGCAAAGAGAGAGAGTCTGCCCCCCACTAGATCCGGTCCCGGATCGGTTGCTACTCATTCATGCTGTTTTGTTAGCGGTAGCAGGCTTCTTGGTCTGCTTACCCTTGTTCCAGCCTTGCATCGGTTTCCAGGCTGTTTTGGACTGTGAGGCATTACCCTCTTGCTTAGAGGATGCAGAATTAGAGGCCGGTCCGTTCCTGAAATTACGAAAGGAACGAAAATTAGACTTATTCTTGGCCCTGAAAGGCCTATCTTGTGGGAGGGCGTGACCCTTTCCCCCAGTGATGTCTGAGATAATCTCTTTCAATTCTGGTCCAAAGAGAGTTTTACCCTTGAAGGGGATGCTAAGCAATTTTGTCTTGGATGATACATCCGCTGACCAAGACTTTAGCCCAAGCGCTCTGCGCGCCACAATTACAAACCCTGAATTTTTCGCCGCTAATCTAGCTAATTGCAAAGCGGCATCTAAAATAAAAGTTAGCCAACTTAAGTGCGTGAACTCTGTCCATAACCTCCTCACATGGAGTCTCTCTACTGAGCGACTTTTCTAGTTCCTCGAACCAGAACCACGCTGCTGTAGTGACAGGAACAATGCACGAAATGGGTTGTAGAAGGTAACCTTGCTGTACAAAAATCTTTTTAAGCAAACCTTCCAATTTTTTATCCATAGGATCTGTGAAAGCACAACTATCCTCGATAGGAATAGTAGTGCGCTTGTTTTGAGTAGAAACTGCCCCCTCGACCTTAGGCACTGTCTGCCATAAGTCCTTTCTGGAGTCGACCATAGGAAATAATTTCTTAAATATAGGAGGGGGAACAAAAGGTATGCCGGGCTTCTCCCACTCCTTATTCACTATGTCCGCCACCCGCTTGGATATAGGAAAAGCGTCGGGGTGCACCGGAACCTCTAGGAACTTGTCCATCTTGCATAATTTCTCTGGAATGATCAAGTTGTCACAATCATCCAGAGTAGATAATACCTCCTTAGGCAGTGCGCGGAGATGTTCTAATTTAAATTTAAATGTCACAACATCAGGTTCAGCCTGTTGAGAAATTTTTCCTGAATCTGAAATTTCCCCATCTGACAAAACCTCCCTCATGGCCCCTTCAGATTGGTGTGAGGGTATGACAGAACAATTATCATCAGCGCCCTCCTGCTCTTCGGTGTTTAAAACAGAACAATCGCGCTTTCTCTGATATGCAGGCATTTTGGATAAAATATTTGCTATTGAGTTATCCATTACAGCCGTCAATTGTTGCATGGTAATAAGCATTGGCGCGCTAGAAGTACTAGGGGCCTCCTGCGTGGGCAAAACTGGCGTAGACACAGAAGGAGATGATGTAGAACCATGTCTACTCCCTTCATCTGAGAAATCATCTTGGGCAATTTCATTATCTGTGGCAGTACTGTCCTTACTTTGTTTGGACGCTATGGCACAATTATCACACAATTTTGAAGGGGGAGAAACATTGGCTTTCATACATATAGAACATAGCTTATCTGAAGGCACAGACATGTTAAACAGGCTTAAACTTGTCAATAAGGCACAAAAACCGTTTTAAAACAAAACCGTTACTGTCTCTTTAAATTTTAAACAGAGCATACTTTATTACTGAATATGTGAAAAAGTATGAAGGAATTGTTTACCAAAATTTCACCACAGTGTCTTAAAGCATTAAAAGTATTGCACACCAATTTTCAGAGTTTTAACCCTTAAAATAACGAAACCGGAGTCGGTTACAGATTTAACCCCTATACAGTCCCAGCTACAGCCTTTGCTGTGACTTTACCAAGCCCAGAGGGGAATACGATACCAAATGACGCCTTTTAGGAACTTTTCCAACTACTTTCAGGTCCTCACACATGCATCTGCATGTCTTGCTCTCAAAAACAACTGCACAGTAATGGTGTGAAAATGAGGCTCAGCCTACAACTGGGAAGGCCCTTCCTGACTGGAAAAGGTGTCTAACATAGTGCCTGACGTTAATAAAACGTTCCCCAAGTTTATAAGTGTGAAATATCAGCATAAACATGTATAAAATGTCCGAATAAAGCAATCGATTTTGCCCATAAAAGTGTCTACCAGTTTTATAGCCCATATTAAGCCCTTTATTCTGTTTGAGACTAAGAAAATTGCTTACCGGTCCCCATGAGGGGAAATGACAGCCTTCCAGCATTACACAGTCTTGTTAGAATTATGGCTAGTCATACCTTAAGCAGAAAAGTCTGCTAACTGTTTCCCCCAACTGAAGTTACTTCATCTCAACAGTCCTATGTGGAAACAGCAATCGATTTTAGTTACTGTCTGCTAAAATCATCTTCCTCTCACAAACAGAAATCTTCATCCTTTTCTGTTTCAGAGTAAATAGTACATACCAGTACTATTTTAAAATAACAAACTCTTGATAGTAGAATAAAAAAACTACAACTAAACACCACATACTCTTAACCATCTCCGTGGAGATGTTGCCTGTGCAACGGCAAAGAGAATGACTGGGGAGGGAGGGACTATATGGCCAGCTTTGCTGAGACTCTTTGCCATTTCCTGTTGGGGAAGAGATATTCCCACAAGTAAGGATGACGCCGTGGACCGGACACACCAATGTTGGAGAAATAATTTATCAGGTAAGCATTAATTTTGTTTTCTTTTCCAATGGCAGGGAGAGTCCACAAATTAATTCATTACTGTTGGGAATCCAGTACCCAAGCTAGAGAGGACACAGTATGAACAAGGAAGTACTTTTCTCCCAAAGGAAACCTCTGCTGAGGCAAAAACATCAAACTTGTAAAACTTTGAAAATGTATGTAAAGAAGACCAAGGAAGCCTTACAGATCTGCTCCACAGAAGCTTTGTTCTTAAAGGCCCAAGAAGAGGACACTGCACGGGTAGTATGAGCCGTTATCCTCCCAGGAGGTTGTTGACCAGCCTCCACATATGCCAAATGAATTACACTCTTCAGCCAAAAAGAAAGAGTAGTCGCAGAGGTCTTCTGACTCTTTTGCTTTTCATCATACAGAACAAACAAGGAAGAAGATTGTCTAAAATTTTTAGTTGCATGAAGATAGAATTTTAAAGCATGCACTACATCCAAATTGTGCAACAAACGCTCTAAAAAGGAAGGATAAGGACAAAAGGAAGGAACTACAATCTCCTGATTGATATTGTGTGTAGAGACAACTTTAGAAAGAAAACCTAACTTGCTACGTAAAACAGCTTTATCCGCATGTAAAACAAGATAAGGGGGATCATACTGTAAAGCAGATAACTCAGAAACTCTGCGAACAGAAGAAAACATAATTTATGCTTACCTGATAAATTTATTTCTCTTGTAGTGTATCCAGTCCACGGATCATCCATTACTTGTGGGATATTCTCCTTCCCAACAGGAAGTTGCAAGAGGATCACCCACAGCAGAGCTGCTATATAGCTCCTCCCCTCACTGCCATATCCAGTCATTCGACCGAAACAAGACGAGAGAGGAGAAACCATAGGGTGCAGTGGTGACTGTAGTTTAATTAAAATTTAGACCTGCCTTAAAAGGACAGGGCGGGCCGTGGACTGGATACACTACAAGAGAAATAAATTTATCAGGTAAGCATAAATTATGTTTTCTCTTGTTAAGTGTATGCAGTCCACGGATCATCCATTACTTGTGGGATACCAATACCAAAGCTAAAGTACACGGATGATGGGAGGGACAAGGCAGGAACTTAAACGGAAGGAGCCACTGCCTGTAGAACCTTTCTCCCAAAAACAGCCTCCGAAGAAGCAAAAGTGTCAAATTTGTAAAATTTTGAAAAGGTGTGAAGCGAAGACCAAGTCGCAGCCTTGCAAATCTGTTCAACAGAGGCCTCATTTTTAAAGGCCCAGGTGGAAGCCACAGCTCTAGTAGAATGAGCTGTAATCCTTTCAGGGGGCTGCTGTCCAGCAGTCTCATAGGCTAAGCGTATTATGCTCCGAAGCCAAAAGGAGAGAGAGGTTGCCGAAGCTTTTTGACCTCTCCTCTGTCCAGAGTAAACGACAAACAGGGCAGATGTTTGACGAAAATCTTTAGTAGCCTGTAAGTAAAACTTCAAGGCATGGACTACGTCCAAATTATGCAAAAGACATTCCTTCTTTGAAGAAGGATTAGGACACAATGATGGAACAACAATCTCTTGATTGATATTCCTGTTAGAAACCACCTTAGGTAAAAACCAAGGTTTGGTACGCAGAACTACCTTGTCTGATTGAAAAATGATATAAGGAGAATCACAATGTAAGGCAGATAACTCAGAGACTCTTCGAGCCGAGGAAATAGCCATCAAAAACAGAACTTTCCAAGATAAAAGTTTAATATCAATGGAATGAAGGGGTTCAAATGGAACTCCCTGAAGAACTTTAAGAACCAAGTTTAAGCTCCACGGGGGAGCAACAGTTTTAAACACAGGCTTAATCCTAATCAAAGCCTGACAAAATGCCTGGACGTCTGGAACTTCTGCCAGACGCTTGTGCAAAAGAATAGACAGAGCAGAGATCTGTCCTTTTAAAGAACTAGATAATAAGCCTTTGTCCAAACCCTCTTGGAGAAAGGACAATATCCTAGGAATCCTAACCTTACTCTATGAGTAACTCTTGGATTCACACCAATAAAGATATTTACGCCATATCTTATGATAGATTTTCATGGTGACAGGCTTCCGAGCCTGTATTAAGGTATCAATGACTGACTCGGAGAAGCCACGCCTTGATAGAATCAAGCGTTCAATCTCCATGCAGTCAGTCTCAGAGAAATTAGATTTGGATGATTGAAAGGACCTTGTATTAGAAGGTCCTGCCTCAGAGGCAGAGTCCATGGTGGAAGAGATGACATGTCACTAGGTCTGCATACCAGGTCATGCGTGGCCACGCAGGCGCTATCAGAATCACAGATGCTCTCTCCTGTTTGATTTTGGCAATCAGTCGAGGGAGCAGAGGAAACGGTGGAAACACATAGGCCAGGTTGAAGAACCAAGGAGCTGCTAGAGCATCTATCAGCGTTGCTCCTGGGTCCCTGGACCTGGATCCGTAACAAGGAAGCTTGGCGTTCTGGCGAGACGACATGAGATCCAGTTCTGGTTTGCCCCAACGATGGACCAGTTGAGCAAACACCTCCGGATGGAGTTCCCACTCCCCCGGATGAAAAGTCTGACGACTTAGAAAATCCGCCTCCCAGTTCTCTACGCCTGGGATGTGGATCGCTGACAGGTGGCAAGAGTGAGACTCTGCCCAGCGAATTATCTTTGAGACTTCTAACATCGCTAGGGAACTCCTGGTTCCCCCTTGATGGTTGATGTAAGCCACAGTCGTGATGTTCTCCGAATGAAATCTGATGAACCTCAGTGTTGCTAACTGAGGCCAAGCTAGAAGAGCATTGAATATTGCTCTTAACTCCAGAATATTTATTGGGAGGAGTTTCTCCTCCTGAGTCCACGATCCCTGAGCCTTCACGGAGTTCCAGACTGCGCCCCAACCTAGAAGGCTGGCATCTGTTGTTACAATCGTCCAATCTGGCCTGCGAAAGGTCATACCCTTGGACAGATGGACCCGAGAAAGCTACCAGAGAAGAGAATCTCTGGTCTCTTGATCCAGATTTAGTAGAGGGGACAAATCTGAGTAATCCCCATTCCACTGTCTTAGCATGCATAATTGCAGCGGTCTGAGATGCAGGCGCGCAAATGGCACTATGTCCATTGCCGCTACCATTAAGCCGATTACTTCCATGCACTGAGCCACTGACGGGCGTGGAATCGAATGAAGGACACGACAAGCATTTAGAAGTTTTGATAACCTTTCATCTCTACAGAATCTATAAGAGTCCCTAGAAAGGACACTCTTGTGAGTGGTGATAGAGAACTCTTTTCCACGTTCACTTTCCACCCATGCAACCTCAGAAATGCCAGAACTATCTCTGTATGAGACTTGGCAATTTGAAAGCTTGACGCCTGTATCAGGATGTTGTCTAGATACGGAGCCACCGCTATGCCTCGCGGTCTTAGAACCGCCAGAAGTGAGCCCAGAACCTTTGTAAAAATTCTCGGGGCAGTGGCCAACCCGAAGGGTAGAGCTACAAATTGGTAATGCCTGTCTAGAAAGGCAAACCTTAGGAACCGATGATGATCTTTGTGAATCGGTATGTGAAGGTAGGCATCCTTTAAGTCCACTGTGGTCATGTACTGACCCTCTTGGATCATGGGTAGGATGGTCCGAATAGTTTCCATTTTGAATGATGGAACTCTGAGGAATTTGTTTAAGATCTTTAGATCCAAGATTGGTCTGAAGGTTCCCTCTTTCTTGGGAACCACAAACAGATTTAAATAAAATCCCTGTCCTTCTTCCATCCGCGGAACTGGATGGATCACTCCCATTACTAGGAGGTCTTGCACACAGCTTAGGAATGCCTCTTTCTTTATCTGGTTTGCTGATAACCTTGAAAGATGAAATCTCTCTTGTGGAGGAGAAGCTTTGAAGTCCAGAAGATATCCCTGAGATATGATCTCCAACGCCCAGGGATCCTGAACATCTCTTGCCCACGCCTGGGCGAAGAGAGAAAGTCTGCTCCCCACTAGATCCATTTCCGGATAGGGGGCCGTTCCTTCATGCTGTCTTGGGGGCAGCAGCAGGCTTTCTGGCCTGGTTGCCCTTGTTCCAGGACTGGTTAGGTTTCCGGCCTGTCTGGAATGAGCAACAGTTCCCTCTTGTTTTGAAGCGGAGGAAGTTGATGCTGCTCCTGCCTTGAAATTTCGAAAGGCACGAAAATTAGACTGTTTGGCCTTTGATTTGGCCCTGTCCTGAGGAAGGGTATGACCCTTGCTCCAGTAATGTCAGCAATAATTTCCTTCAAGCCAGGCCCGAATAAGGTCTGCCCCTTGAAAGGAATGTTGAGTAATTTAGACTTTGAAGTCACGTCAGCTGACCAGGATTTAAGCCATAACACCGTACGCACCTGGATGGCGAATCCGGAATTCTTAGCCGTTAGTTTAGTCAAATGAACAATGGCATCAGAAACAAATGAGTTAGCTAGCTTAAGCGTTCTAAGCTTGTCAATAATTTCATTCAATGGAGCTGTCTGGATGGCCTCTTCCAGGGCCTCAAACCAGAATGCCGCCGCAGCAGTGACAGGCGCAATGCATGCAAGGGGCTGTAAAATAAAACCTTGTTGAATAAACATTTTCTTAAGGTAACCCTTCAATTTTTTATCCATTGGATCTGAAAAAGCACAACTGTCCTCAACCGGGATAGTGGTACGCTTTGCTAAAGTAGAAACTGCTCCCTCCACCTTAGGGACCGTCTGCCATAAGTCCCGTGTAGTGGCGTCTATTGGAAACATTTTTCTAAATATAGGAGGTGGGGAAAAGGGCACACCGGGTCTATCCCACTCCTTGCTAATAATTTCTGTAAGCCTTTTAGGTATAGGAAAAACGTCAGTACACACCGGCACCGCATAGTATCTATCCAGCCTACACAATTTCTCTGGAATTGCAACTGTGTTACAGTCATTCAGAGCAGCTAATACCTCCCCAAGCAATACACGGAGGTTCTCAAGCTTAAATTTAAAATTAGAAATCTCTGAATCAGGTTTCCCCGAGTCAGAGATGTCACCCACAGACTGAAGCTCTCCGTCCTCATGTTCTGTGACGCAGTATCAGACATGGCTCTAACAGCATTTGCGCGCTCTGTATCTCTCCTAACCCCAGAGCTATCGCCCTTGCCTCTTAATTCAGGCAATCTAGATAATACCTCTGACAGGGTATTATTCATGATTGCAGCCATGTCCTGCAAGGTAATCGCTATGGGCGTCCCTGATGTAATTGGCGCCATATTAGCGTGCGTCCCCTGAGCGGGAGGCGAAGGGTCTGACACGTGGGGAGAGTTAGTCGGCATAACTTCCCCCTCGACAGAACCCTCTGGTGATAATTCTTTTATAGATAAAGACTGATCTTTACTGTTTAAGTTGAAATCAATACATTTAGTACACATTCTCCTATGGGGCTCCACCATGGCTTTCAAACATAATGAACAAGTAGGTTCCTCTGTGTCAGACATGTTTAAACAGACTAGCAATGAGACTAGCAAGCTTGGAAAACACTTTAAAACAAGTTTACAAGCAATATAAAAAACGTTACTGCGCCTTTAAGAAACACAAATTTTCCCAAAATTTTAAATAACAGTGAAAAAATGCAGTTACACTAATAAAATTTTTACAGTGTATGTAATAAGATAGCAGAGCATTGCACCCACTTGCAAATGGATGATTAACCCCTTAATACCAAAAACGGAATAACAAATGACAAAAACGTTTTTTAAACAGTCACAACTGCCACAGCTCTACTGTGGCTTTTTACCTCCCTCAATACGACTTTTGAAGCCTTTTGAGCCCTTCAGAGAAGTCCTGGATCATGCAGGAAGAAGCTGGATGTCTGTGTCTGTAATTTTTGCTGTGCAAAAAAAACGCTAAAATAGGCCCCTCCCACTCATATTACAACAGTGGGAAGCCTCAGGGAACTGTTTCTAGGCAAAATTCAAGCCAGCCATGTGGAAAAAACTAGGCCCCAATAAGTTTTATCACCAAACATATGTAAAAAACGATTAAACATGCCAGCAAACGTTTTAAAATACACTTTTATAAGAGTATGTATCTCTATTAATAAGCCTGATACCAGTCGCTATCCCTGCATTTAAGGCTTTACTTACATTACTTCGGTATCAGCAGCATTTTCTAGCAAATTCCATCCCTAGAAAAATATTTTAACTGCACATACCTTATTACAGGAAAACCTACACGCTATCCCCCCTCTGAAGTTACCTCACTCCTCAGAATATGTGAGAACAGCAAAGGATCTTAGTTACTTCTGCTAAGATCATAGAAAACGCAGGCAGATTCTTCTTCTAAATACTGCCTGAGATAAACAGTACACTCCGGTACCATTTAAAAATAATAAACTTTTGATTGAAGAAATAAACTAAGTATAAAACACCACAGTCCTCTTACGACCTCCATCTTTGTTGAGAGTTGTAAGAGAATGACTGGATATGGCAGTGAGGGGAGGAGCTATATAGCAGCTCTGCTGTGGGTGATCCTCTTGCAACTTCCTGTTGGGAAGGAGAATATCCCACAAGTAATGGATGATCCGTGGACTGGATACACTTAACAAGAGAAATAACCAGCAAAAATAACACTTTCCAAGAATACATTTTAATGTTAACAGAATGCATAGGTTCAAACGGAGCCTGTTGAAGAACCCAACTAACCAGATTAAGGCTCCAAGGAGTAGCAACAGGCTTAAACACAGGCCTGAACACATGACTGAACATCAGGAAGAGTAGCTAACTTCTTGTGCAACAACACAGAACGAGCTGAAATCTGTCCTTTGAGAGAACTAGCTGACAAAACCTTCTCCAAACCCTCTTGCAGAAACAAAAGAATCTGAGGAACTATCACCTTGTGCCAAGAGAAACCTTGATCCTCACACCAAGATAGAAAAGTGTGCCACACCTTGTGATAAATACGGCGAGTAACCGGCTTATGAGCCTGGATTAGAGTATCAATGACCCTGTCAGAAAAACCTCTTTTGCACAGAACTAGGCGTTCAATCCCCAGGCAGTCAGCCTCAGATAATCTAGATTTTGTCAAAGGAATGGACCCTGAAGAAGGTCATTCCACTGAAGTAACCTCCCAGGAGAAGAGGATGACAACTTCACTAGGTCTGCAAACCAGGTCTTGCGAGGCCACGCTGGAGCAATTAGTATCACTGAAGCCTGATCCTAGGGAAGGAGAGCAAATGGAGGAAACAGATAAAAAAAAGTTTCAACCTCAATGGAACTGCTATTGTGTCCACCAATACTGCTCGAGGACCCCTCAATCTTGACCCATATTTGGGCAGTTTGGCATTGAGACAAGAGGGATATGAGGTCCATCTCTGGGCACATGATCCTTGTGGATCAGAACATGTAGGTATGCGTCCTTCAGGTCGATAGTGGTCATGAATTGACCCTCCTGGACTAACGGAAGGATGGATCTGATAGTCTCCATCTTCAAGGAGGGAACCTTTAGAAACTTGTTGAGGCATTTTAAGCCTAGAATGGGACAAAAAGTTCCCTTTCTTTTGGGAACCACAAATAGGTTTGAATAAAACCCTTGGCCCCATTCTGAGGGGGGGCACTAGTACAATCACTCCCATAAGAGTGAGGTCTTGTATGCAATTCAGAAAGGCTGTCCTTTTTACTGGATTTTAGGAAAGTCTTGACAAAAGGAATCTGTCTCTTTTGAGAGAGAGAGATCTGAAACCTATCCTGTACCCCTGGGAGACTATGTTCAAGACCCAGGGGTCCTGAATGTCCCGAATTTAAGCATCTTGAAAAATTGATAGTCTGCCCCCTACACAATCCAATCCTGGATCGGGGGCTGTCCCTTCATGCAGACTTGTTGTCAGTGGAGGGCTTCTTGGACTGCTTGTTCCCTTTCCAAGATTGATTAGGCTTCCAGGTACTCCTGGGTTGGTCTGTCTTGGAGGATGCCAGAGACTTATGTCCCTTGTTTGCACGAAAGGAATGAAAATTACCGGACTGGCGACCCTTGGATCTAGATTTCTTATCTTGTGGGAGGAAGGCACCCTTGACCCCCAGTCTGGACTTGGACAACATATCAGCAGAACAAGATTTCAACCAGAGAGCTCTCCACGAAAGGACTGTGAAACCAGACAACTTGGCATTAAGACAGAGAATTTGCATAAAGCGTCACAAACAAGGGAATTTGCCATCTTGAGGGTCTTAATCCGATCTTGGATGTCTACTAACATGGTCTCGACTAAAACCATTTCCGATAATTAGTCGCACTATACTCACAGCAGGTTGAAAGAGAAGACCCATCTGATGAAATAATCGCCTTAGGTACCCCTCCATCTTTCTATCCATGAGGTCTCTAAAGGAGGTACTATCCTCAAGATGAATAGTAGTACGCTTAGCCAGAGTGGAAATAGCTCCATACATCTTGGGAATGGTACTCCACAATTCCAGATGAGAGTCAGGGACTGGAAACAACTTCTTAAAGTTAGTAGACGGGGAGAATGGGATCCCCAGTTTCTCCCATTCCTTGGTAATGATGTCCGCCATGCGAGCTGGGACTGGAAAAACCTCAGGAGTTTTAGGCCTAACTTGATAAACCATGTCCAGCTTAGGAATTTTAGGTTCCTCAGATGATTTAGGTTCAGGGATATCAAGGGTCGATAAGACCTCTTTGAGTAAGAAACGGAGATGTTCCCTTTAAAATCTTAAGTTAATCTCCTCTGGCTCGACTAACTTTTCTTCAGCACAGTCAGAAAAAGAGAGTTCACCTTCAGATGAAACTGAGGAACGATCATTCTCAGAGTGCTGAGATAAAATGACCAACGCAGTCTCTAAATGAGTACTGATTCCTGTATCTGAGGAAACATGCTTAACTTTTCGCTTTCTTTTGCCCGAGATGAGCAAGGCAGTCACCGCAGCAGAAACAGCCAACTGTAGCTGTGCAGCAAAGTCCAATGGTAAATAAACACCCCAGATGAAGACTGTGCTGAGCCACAGGGAACTGCCTGTGCAACATTAGAGGACGGGGACTGAGGAAAGCGTTGTGGCATATCCAGGATAACAGTCCTGGGAGATAGAGGACTCTTAAGGATTAATTCTAATAGGAATTAGCAGAAACAGACTACTTTTTTTTACCTAAAACTGCAGTTAAGCACGTAGAGCAAAACTGAGCAGGGGGGCACACAAAAGCTTCCTCAGAAAAAACAGAATTTATGCTTACCTGATAAATTACTTTCTCTTGCGGTGTATCCAGTCCACGGATTCATCCTTACTTGTGGGATATTCTCATTCCCTACAGGAAGTGGCAAGGAGAGCACACAGCAGAGCTGTCCATATAGCTCCCCCTCTAGCTCCGCCCCCCAGTCATTCGACCGACGGTTAGGAGAAAAAGGAGAAACCATAGGGTGCAGTGGTGACTGTAGTTTAAACAAAAAAAATTAACCTGACTTAATTGCCAGGGCGGGCCGTCGACTGGATACACCGCAAGAGAAAGTAATTTATCAGGTAAGCATAAATTCTGTTTTCTCTTGCAAGGTGTATCCAGTCCACGGATTCATCCTTACTTGTGGGATATCAATACCAAAGCTTTAGGACACGGATGAAGGGAGGGAAACAAGACAGGTAACCTAAACGGAAGGCACCACTGCTTGCAAAACCTTTCTCCCAAAAATAGCCTCTGAAGAAGCAAAAGTATCGAATTTGTAAAATTTGGCAAAAGTATGCAGTGAAGACCAAGTCGCTGCCTTACAAATCTGTTCAACAGAAGCCTCATTCTTGAAAGCCCATGTGGAAGCCACAGCTCTGGTGGAATGAGCTGTAATTCGTTCAGGAGGTTGCTGCCCAGCAGTCTCATAAGCCAATCGGATGATGCTTTTCAGCCAGAAGGAAAGAGAGGTAGCAGTCGCTTTCTGACCTCTCCTCTTACCAGAATAGACAACAAACAAGGATGATGTTTGTTTGAAATCTTTAGTTGCTTGTAAATAGAATTTCAAAGCACGAACAACATCAAGATTGTGTAATAGCCATTCCTTCTTTGAAGCTGGATTAGGACACAGAGAAGGAACAATGATTTCCTGGTTAATATTCTTATTAGAAACAACTTTAGGAAGAAAACCAGGTTTGGTACGCAAAACCACCTTATCTGCATGGAACACCAGATAGGGTGAATCACACTGCAAAGCAGACAATTCTGAAACTCTTCAAGCAGAAGATATAGCTACCAAAAACAAAACTTTCCAAGATAATAAATTAATATCTATGGAATGTAAAGGTTCAAACGGAACCCCTTGAAGAACTGAAAGAACTAAATTTAGACTCCATGGCGGAGCCACAGGTTTATAGACAGGCTTGATTCTGACAAAAGCCTGAGCAAACGCTTGAACGTCTGGTACCTCTGCCAGACGCTTGTGTAAAAGGATAGACAGAGCAGATATCTGTCCCTTTAAGGAACTAGCTGACAAACCTTTCTCCAATCCTTCTTGGAGAAAAGACAACATTTTTGGAATCCTGATCTTACTCCACGAGTAACCCTTGGATTCACACCAACAAAGATATTTCCGCCATATCTTATGGTAAATTTTCCTGGTGACAGGCTTTCTTCCTGAATCAGAGTATCTATAACTGAGTCAGAGAAACCACGCTTAGATAGAATTAGGCGTTCAATCTCCAAGCAGTCAGCCGTAGCGAAACTAGATTTGGATGCTTGAATGGACCCTGTATTAGAAGATACTGCCTCATTGGAAGTGTCCATGGCGGGACAGACGACATGTCCACTAGGTCTGCATACCAAGTCCTGCGTGGCCACGAAGGCGCTATCAGAATTACCGAAGCCTTCTCTTGTTTGATTCTGGCTACCAGACGAGGGAGAAGGTGAAAAGGTGGAAAGACATAAACCAGATTGAAGGACCAAGGCGCTACTAGAGCATCTATCAATGCCGCCTTGGGGTCCCTGGACCTGGATCCGTAAAGAGGAAGTTTGGTGTTCTGACGGGACGCCATCAGATCCAATTCTGGAATGCCCCATAACTGGGTCAGCTGAGCAAAAACCTCCGGGTGGAGTTCCCACTCCCCCGGGTGAAAAGTCTGACGACTTAGAAAATCCGCCTCCCAGTTGTCTACTCCTGTGAGTTGCAGATAGATGGCAGGAGTGATCCTCCGCCCACCTGATTATTTTGGTGACTTTCTTTATCGCTAGGGAACTCTTTGTTCCCCCCTGATGATTGATGTACGCCACAGTGGTGATGTTGTCCGACTGAAATCTGATGAATTTGGCCACCGCTAGTTGAGGCCATGCCTGAAGCGAGTTGAATATCACTCTTAGTTCCAAAATGTTTATCGGGAGAAGAGACTTTTCCCGAGACCATAGGCCTGGAGCTTTCAGGGAGTCCCAGACCGCACCCCAGCCTAACAGACTGGCATCTGTCGTTACAATGATCCACTCCGGTCTGCGGAAACATATTCCCTGAGACAGGTGATCCCGAGACAACCATCAGAGAAGAGAATCCCTGGTTTTCTGGTCCAATTGTATTTGAGGAGACAAATCTGCATAGTCTCCATTCCAATGCTTGAGCATGCACAGTTGCAGTGGTTTGAGATGTATTCGAGCAAAAGGGACCACGTCCATTGCAGCTACCATTAATCCGATTACCTCCATGCACTGAGCTACAGATGGCCGAGGAATGGAATGAAGACCTCGGCAGGTGGTTAAAAGCTTTAACTTTCTGACCTCCGTCAGAAATTTTTTAATTTCTACCGAGTCTATTAGCATCCCCAGGAAGGGGACCCTTGTGAGCGGGGACAGAGAACTTTTTTCGATGTTCACCTTCCACCCGTGAGACCTTAGAAAGGCCAGTACAACCTCCGTGTGAGCCTTGGCTCTGGGAAAAGACGACGCCTGTATTAAGATGTCGTCCAGATAAGGTGCTACTGCAATGCCCCGCGGTCTTAGTACCGCCAGAAGGGATCCTAGCACTTTTGTGAAAATTCTGGGAGCAGTGGCCAACCCGAAGGGAAGGGCCACGAACTGGTAATGCTTGTCCAGAAAGGCGAACCTTAGGAACTGATGATGATCTTTGTGGAGGTACGCATCCTTTAGATCCACGGTAGTCATATATTGACCTTCCTGGATCATAGGGAAGATTGTTCGAATGGTCTCAATCTTGAATGAAGGAACTCTGAGGAATTTGTTTAGAATTTTTAGATCCAGGATTGGTCTGAAAGTTCCTTCCTTTTTGGGAACCACAAACAGGTTTGAGTAAAAACCCAGTCCTTGTTCTGTAATTGGAACTGGATATATCACTCCCATCTTGATTAGGTCTTCTACACAGCGTAAGAACGCCTCTTTCTTTGTCTGGTCTGAAGACAGACGAGAAATGTGGAACCTTCCCCTTGGAGGGGAGTCCTTGAATTCTAGAAGATATCCCTGAGTAACAATCTCTAATGCCCAGGGATCTGGAACATCTCTTGCCCAAGCCTGAGCGAAGAGAGAGAGAGTCTGCCCCCTACTAGATCTGGTCCCGGATCGGGGGCTACCCCTTCATGCTGTCTTAGTAGCAGCTGCAGGCTTCTTGGCCTGTTTACCCTTGTTCCAGCCCTGCAAAGGCTTCCAGGTTGCCTTGGGCTGTGAAGCGTTACCCTCTTGCTTTGCGGTTGCAGAGGTTGAAGCAGGACCGCTCCTGAAGTTGCGAAAGGAATGAAAATTAGCTTTGTTTTTAGCCTTAAAAGGCCTATCTTGCGGGAGAGCATGGCCCTTTCCCCCAGTGATATCTGAAATAATCTCTTTAAACTCAGTCCCGAAAAGGGTCTTTCCCTTGAAAGGGATATTTAGTAATTTTGACTTGGACGACACATCGGCCGACCATGATTTGAGCCAAAGCGCTCTGCGCGTCATAATGGCGAAACCTGATTTTTTTGCCGCTAACTTAGCTAATTGCAAAGCGGCATCTGTGATAAAAGAATTAGCCAGTTTTAAAGATTTAATTCTATCCATAATTTTGTCATATGAGGTCTCCCTCTGGAGCGAATCCTCCAGCACCTCAAACCAGAAAGCCGCTGCAGTAGTTACAGGAATAATGCATGCGATCGGTTGTAGAAGGAACCCTTGTTGAACAAAAATTTTCTTTAGTAAACCTTCTAATTTTTTATCCATAGGATCTTTAAAAGCACAACTGTCTTCAATTGGAATGTTTGTGCGCTTAGCAAGCGTAGAAACTGCTCCCTCTACCTTAGGGACCGTCTGCCACGAGTCCCACCTGGGGTCAGTAATGGGGAACATTTTCTTAAAAATAGGAGGGGGAATAAAAGGGACACCTGGTCTTTCCCACTCCCTGATAACAATATCCGCAACCCTCTTAGGGATCGGAAACGCATCAGTGTATACAGGGACCTCTAAGTATTTGTCCATTTTACACAATTTATCTGGAACCACCATAGGGTCACAATCATCCAGAGTGGATAAAACCTCCCTTTATGGATTAGTTTAGGGGAAAAATAGCTTCTGTAAGTCCCTCAAGCAGTCTCTGGACCCTCCACGTGAAGCAGCATGAACTGTCTGAAGAAATGAACTGCGCAACAGAGGCGCGAAATTAGGCCCTACCCACTCCACTCCGGAGTTGTGAGGCCTTCAAAATCACACTTAGGTGACTAAATGTATGCCATGTGGATAAAAAACACCGTAATAAACACACCAAAGGTGTTTAAAAGTGTCTACCAATGAGTATTTGCTGAATAAAATAATCGATTGCCCTGTCACAGAGTCCACCAGCCTATTGAGCCCTGTTAAATAAGCCTTTATTCTATACTGAGTCTCAGAACATGGCTTACCCTTCCCACATGGGGATTCTTGTCAGTCTTCTACATTATCTTGTCTTGACTAGAAAAAAGATGACTGAAACATACCTTAATGCAGTTAAGCCTGCAAACTGTTCCCCCCAACTGAAGTTTTCTGGTACTCCTCAGTCCTGTGTGGGAACAGCAGTGGATTTTAGTTACAACATGCTAAAATCATTTTCCTCTCAGCAGAATTCTTCATCACTTTCTGCCAGAGAGTAAATAGTACAAACTGGTACTATTTAAAAATAAACTTTTGATTGAAGATATAAAAACTAAAAATCTAACACCACATTCACTTTACACTCCCGTGGAGATGCCCTACTGCTAGAGCGGCAAAGAGAATGACTGGGGGGCAGAACTAGAGGGGGAGCTATATGAACAGCTCTGCTGTGTGCTCTCTTTGCCACTTCCTGTAGGGAATGAGAATATCCCACAAGTAAGGATGAATCCGTGGACTGGATACACCTTGCAAGAGAAAAGGCACTTATCAGATTGAATTCTAGGAGGATTTGTGACCTCCATAGAAGAATAATATTCTTCCTCCATAGTTAATATTGAAAACCCAATGATAAAAAAGTAATAAAACAAGAAATATTTTCCTTATAAGGTATGGCACCTCTATTTGTCTCCCGCTAAGGAACTTATCACCTCTCGGGGCGATGCAAGGAGCTGTTGGAGCAGCCGTGAAAACAGGAAGGAATCCAATTGCAATCAGAGCACAAAAACACAGGAAGAACTCTAGAGTGCCCAACCTCGTGGTGTGTCGATCAAAGGTCCGCCCCTGACAGAGGCTCTAAGTATGCCGTGATCATGAAAAAATAAAGATTACTGTGATCCTTCACATAAAAGAGCCCTCCTCTGTATGCCACACAGTAAAAAGGTCCCCCACAAATGCAGTCAGGAGATTCGGTGTCGATATGAGAGAGACCGTAGAGGTCCTGTCAAAAAAGGCAAGCCCTGATTAAATTGTCCAGTCTGCTCAGACCCCCTTCTGAGGGGAGTAAGGTGCCACACAGTCACCTTATGATTTGTCCCTTGATAAGTCCTAAAATAAAAAATAATGGCAGAGGACATACTCTCCAGGGTCTCTGCTGTGGAGCAGTCACAGCACTTCCAGGTCTGGCAGCTTCATCCACTTCTGACATGGACCTGAAACATAAAGGAGAGCAGTGTAAGCTTACACTGGTTGCCAATTTGGGTGTTGGCACATCTAAGGAGGCTATGGAAGGTTCCTTGCGACAACCAGAAGCTAACTTTCACCCTAACTCTTACTATGAGTATTACATGGCTACTCTGTGAACCCCTGTCCTAGCGTGCAGGGAAACTACCTATTAACGGACCAATATCTTCAGAGCACTTTCTTCGCCAACCTCCTAGTTGACAAGGCAAATAATTACTGGGGGAGTAAAGGAAGTGGGAGGGATAATTAATGGTTTGACCATCATGGTCACTGAGGATGATTATGCATTAACATAAGGAAACGTGTCTGACCAAGTACTTTTTCCATATCTGCTGCCTGTCTAATGCTGCTACTGCCTTTCCCTGTTGGACTTTATTGTCGAAAATGGTCTATTTAAGCCTATGCAGCATATTTCATTAAACAGGTATTTTAACTGCTCTGTTGAGTCCTGAGTCTCAATGCTACTGGGTGCGATGGAAGCCGTTGCATATTTGTGTTTTTGAGCGTGGATGGAGCGCTCTTTTCTTTGCACCGGAGCAGTTGAGTGATTGCGAGTACGTCACAGTACTACGTGAAGTGCATCATGTGACTTCAAACTTGTACACAGTCTGTGTTTGAGCGCTATCCTAGTTGAATTTGCTGTATTTTGGACCATGGAACAATAAAGGTCTGCTTTTATTATATTTGTCAAGGCTGGAGTAACTTCCTTCAAGCTTGTGTTTGTGTCAGGGGTTGGCTGACCCTGCACTCCGTGCCTGACTACTGACTGGTTGCTGTTCCCTAATCTGCTTTACATAATACAATACACATCATGCACCCTCAAACTATTATCTTAAACACTTCATAACCAAAACCACATTCAACCCAAACACTTTTTGCACATCATATATTCAAAGACCATCACCTCAGAAACATCCACCCTCATATCATCACACTTCTCATATCAGCAACCTCAGAACATCATCCAGCCTGGTCTTATCACACAACTTATACTCATCCCTCACAAGTCATCCACCCTTTAGTGAGTTAAACCAGGCCTCTCATACATTCCCACTTATCACCCTAGTCCTATAGCCCAGAAATCCAAAACAATGGGTTTTGGTAAATGCTCATGTGCCCTGACACTCTGATTATAAATCTCTGCTAAAGCCACTTTGCTGTTTTAAGAGCTGCAATATATTGACATTTGGAGACAATGATTTGTTTAAACCACAGATGTTGCAATCCCATTTCATGTGGCATGTTTATATGTTACTAAGATGATTGTTTCTATCCTCTCAGGGCTGACATAACATATTTGCTCCTGATATTATGCTCTGTCAACAGTGTGAGAATCAAGAGCGCTGTGCGTCTATTGATCTAACAAGTATCTTGCTTTTTCAGTGAGCTGAAGCATTGCAGAAATTAGAAATATACTTTATGTGCATGATATATTTTAATATGTCCAATATAGGCAAGAACCCTGGTTTCAGAGCAAAATAAGAACATACAATATTTTCTGTGCAGAAGATCCACTTTCATGCAAATTGTTTATATGAAATGCACACACCCACACACAAATACACAGACATATGCACTTAAACATACCTTCTGTCATATAAACATGCACAGAAATGAAAAGTGACATCAAAACTGATTAGAAAGAACAAACCACAGTGAATCAAAAAGAACAAGGGTCATAAAATCATTGCTGCATGATTGTTGGAAGAAGTTGAAGATTGAGGATGTAACAGCAGAAGCTCAGCTTGCGACCTGTGTATTATCAATTAATACTCGTCAAATTACTTTACCTACACTGCGCTATTCATTCTTATTTCCTACTCATGTGTACAACCAAATGATTGCTAAATACATGGTGAATTATATGTCTGATTGCTCAGTAACCACAAGTGGAATTACAGAGAGACTTAAATATGAGTGGAATAAACAAAAGCCTTCAGCATATATCAGTCCTGATTTTGTTTCAGCATGAATATAGCACTGTGATATCAGAGAAGATTACACTCGAATGACATCTATGAGCATCGATCAAGCGGCACACTTAAAGGGCCATAATACCTAAATGTTTAAACACTTGAAAGTAATGCAGCATAGCTGTAAAAAGCCGACTAGAAAATATCACCTGAACATCTCTATGTAAAAAAGAAAGATATTTTACCTCAAAAGTTTCTCAGTAGCCACATCTCATTGTAAAGGACTTCTAAGCAACAAATCAGTATGTCTGTCCCGGGACAGCGGAAGGAGCAAGCTTTCGTGCACACTCACCTTATTTCCCTATTCAGTATAAGGAAGTTTACAATGAAATCTCATGAGAGTTAAGTGAAATCTCATGAGATCTCAGTAAGAGTTCATGACCTCAGCACTGTTGATGCTGATTGGCTGCTGTTCATTTCTTCATTTATTTATTTTTTACCTGCAGCTGGGAGCACCTGAATTATAACTTTTTACACAGAACTTACTCTGCTGAGCTGAGGAAATTGTGAGTTAAAATATCTTCCTTTTTTACATAGAGATTCTCAGGTGATATTTTCTAGTCAGCTTTTTACAGCTATACTGCATCACTTTCAAGTGTTTCAACATTTGGGTATCATGGCCCTTTAATGCAGAGCAATCCCACATTACGGCACTAAGGTTTCCACACAAAGAGAGAAATGCAGTAACTACTGTCCCAAAAATGTGACCTTGATTTATTTTTTTACTTTTACTAGTGTAATGTTATTTTGAACAAATTAAAGAGAAGTAAGGACAACCATAAAACTGAAAATAGAATTCCTTATAAAATGTATAATTATCATTAGTATCAAAACAACTTTGTAATGCATTTTTATTTTGCTCACTTTTCCTGTAAATCATCTATATGCCTTAGAGAGACAGGAATGTGTTCTGTAGGATTGAGAACCATGACCCTACAACAATGTACAGAGCAGCTGCTAGTTCAGGAAATCGTGTATATCTATCGCTAATTGTAAGCATTTAAGAAGATGAGATAGATTTGAGGCTTTTTATGTATGTGCCTGAACTTAAAAATAGTAAGTGTTTTGTAAAAACAGAATTTATGTTTACCTGATAAATTACTTTCTCCAACGGTGTGTCCGGTCCACGGCGTCATCCTTACTTGTGGGATATTGTCTTCCCCAACAGGAAATGGCAAAGAGCCCAGCAAAGCTGGTCACATGATCCCTCCTAGGCTCCGCCTTCCCCAGTCATTCGACCGACGTAAAGGAGGAATATTTGCATAGGAGAAATCATATGATACCGTGGTGACTGTAGTTAGAGAAATTAAATCATCAGACCTGATTAAAAAACCAGGGCGGGCCGTGGACCGGACACACCGTTGGAGAAAGTAATTTATCAGGTAAACATAAATTCTGTTTTCTCCAACATAGGTGTGTCCGGTCCACGGCGTCATCCTTACTTGTGGGAACCAATACCAAAGCTTTAGGACACGGATGATGGGAGGGAGCAAATCAGGTCACCTAGATGGAAGGCACCACGGCTTGCAAAACCTTTCTCCCAAAAATAGCCTCAGAAGAAGCAAAAGTATCAAATTTGTAAAATTTGGTAAAAGTGTGCAGTGAAGACCAAGTCGCTGCCTTACATATCTGATCAACAGAAGCCTCGTTCTTGAAGGCCCATGTGGAAGCCACAGCCCTAGTGGAATGAGCTGTGATTCTTTCAGGAGGCTGCCGTCCGGCAGTCTCATAAGCCAATCTGATGATGCCTTTAAGCCAAAAAGAGAGAGAGGTAGAAGTTGCTTTTTGACCTCTCCTTTTACCAGAATAAACAACAAACAAGGAAGATGTTTGTCTGAAATCCTTTGTAGCCTCTAAATAGAATTTTAGAGCACGAACTACATCCAAATTGTGCAACAAACGTTCCTTCTTTGAAACTGGATTCGGACACAAAGAAGGCACAACTATCTCCTGGTTAATATTTTTATTAGAAACAACTTTCGGAAGAAAAACAGAATTTATGTTTACCTGATAAATTACTTTCTCCAACGGTGTGTCCGGTCCACGGCGTCATCCTTACTTGTGGGATATTCTCTTCCCCAACAGGAAATGGCAAAGAGTCCCAGCAAAGCTGGCCATATAGCCCCTCCCAGGCTCCGCCCACCCCAGTCATTCGACCGACAGGAGGAAATATATATAGGAGAAACTATATGGTACCGTGGTGACTGTAGTTAGAAAAAATAATACATCAGACCTGATTAAAAAAACCAGGGCGGGCCGTGGACCGGACACACCGTTGGAGAAAGTAATTTATCAGGTAAACATAAATTCTGTTTTCTCCAACATAGGTGTGTCCGGTCCACGGCGTCATCCTTACTTGTGGGAACCAATACCAAAGCTCTAGGACACGGATGACGGGAGGGAGCAAATCAGGTCACCTAAATGGAAGGCACCACAGTTTGCAAAACCTTTCTCCCAAAAATAGCCTCCGAAGAAGCAAAAGTATCAAATTTGTAAAATTTGGCAAAAGTGTGCAGCGAAGACCAAGTCGCTGCCTTACATATCTGATCAACAGAAGCCTCATTCTTGAAGGCCCATGTGGAAGCCACAGCCCTAGTAGAGTGAGCTGTGATTCTTTCAGGAGGCTGCCGTCCGGCAGTCTCATAAGCCAATCGGATAATGCTTTTAAGCCAAAAGGAAAGAGAGGTAGAAGTCGCCTTTTGACCTCTCCTTTTACCAGAATAGACAACAAACAAAGATGATGTTTGTCTGAAATCTTTAGTAGCCTCTAAATAGAATTTTAGAGCACGGACTACGTCCAAATTGTGTAACAAACGTTCCTTCTTTGAACTTGGGTTCGGACACAAAGAAGGAACAACTATCTCCTGGTTTATATTTTTGTTAGAAACAACTTTAGGAAGAAAACCAGGCTTAGTACGCAAAACCACCTTATCTGCGTGGAACACCAGATAAGGAGGAGAACACTGCAGAGCAGATAATTCTGAAACTCTTCTAGCAGAAGAAATCGCAACCAGAAACAAAACTTTCCAAGATAATAACTTAATATCTACGGAATGTAAGGGTTCAAACGGAACCCCTTGAAGAACTGAAAGAACTAGATTAAGACTCCAGGGAGGAGTCAAAGGTCTGTAAACAGGCTTGATTCTAACCAGAGACTGAACAAACGCTTGAACGTCTGGCACAGCTGCCAGTCTTTTGTGAAGTAAAACAGATAAAGCAGAGATCTGTCCCTTCAAAGAACTTGCAGATAATCCTTTCTCCAAACCTTCTTGTAGAAAGGATAGAATCTTAGGAATTTTTATCTTGTTCCATGGAAATCCTTTAGATTCACACCAACAGATATATTTTTTCCATATCTTATGGAAAATTTTTCTAGTTACAGGCTTTCTAGCCTGAATCAGAGTATCTATTACAGAATCTGAAAACCCACGCTTTGATAAAATCAATCGTTCAATCTCCAAGCAGTCAGTTGGAGGGAAACCAGATTCGGATGTTCGAATGGACCTTGAACAAGAAGGTCCCGTCTCAAAGGTAGCTTCCATGGTGGAGCCGATGACATATTCACCAGGTCTGCATACCAAGTCCTGCGTGGCCACGCAGGAGCTATTAAGATCACCGAAGCCCTCTCCTGATTGATCCTGGCTACCAGCCTGGGAATGAGAGGAAACGGTGGGAATACATAAGCTAGGTTGAAGGTCCAAGGTGCTACTAGTGCATCTACTAGAGTCGCCTTGGGATCCCTGGATCTGGACCCGTAACAAGGAACCTTGAAGTTCTGACGAGAAGCCATCAGATCCATGTCTGGAATGCCCCATAATTGAGTTATTTGGGCAAAGATTTCCGGATGGAGTTCCCACTCCCCCGGATGGAATGTCTGACGACTCCGCTTCCCAATTTTCCACTCCTGGGATGTGGATTGCAGACAAGTGGCAGGAGTGATCCTCTGCCCATTGAATTATTTTGGTCACTTCCTCCATCGCCAGGGAACTCCTTGTTCCCCCCTGATGGTTGATTCTGCGGAAGCTCATTCCCTGTGACAGATTGTCCAGGATCAGCCACCAACGGAGTGAATCCCTGGTCCTTTGATCTACTTGAATCGTCGGAGACAAGTCTGTATAATCCCCATTCCACTGTCTGAGCATGCACAGTTGTAATGGTCTTAGATGAATTCGTGCAAAAGGAACTATGTCCATTGTTGCAACCATCAATCCTATTACTTCCATGCACTGCGCTATGGAAGGACGAAGAACAGAATGAAGTACTTGACAAGAGCTTAGAAGTTTTGATTTTCTGACCTCTGTCAGAAAAATCCTCATTTCTAAGGAGTCTATTATTGTTCCCAAGAAGGGAACTCTTGTTGACGGGGAAAGAGAACTTTTCTCTATGTTCACTTTCCACCCGTGAGATCTGAGAAAGGCTAGGACGATGTCCGTATGAGCCTTTGCTTTTGACAGAGACGACACTTGAATCAGGATGTCGTCCAGGTACGGTACTACTGCAATGCCCCTTGGTCTTAGAACCGCTAGAAGGGACCCTAGTACCTTTGTGAAAATTCTCGGAGCAGTGGCTAAACCGAATGGAAGTGCCACAAACTGGTAATGCTTGTCTAGAAAAGCGAACCTTAGGAACTGATGATGTTCCTTGTGGATAGGAATATGTAGGTACGCATCCTTTAAATCCACCGTGGTCATAAATTGACCTTCCTGGATGGTAGGAAGGATCGTTCGAATGGTTTCCATTTTGAACGATGGAACCCTGAGAAATTTGTTTAGGATCTTGAAATCTAAAATTGGTCTGAATGTTCCCTCTTTTTTGGGAACTATGAACAGGTTGGAGTAAAACCCCATCCCTTGTTCTCCTATTGGAACTGGATGAATTACTCCCATCTTTAACAGGTCTTCTACACAATGTAAGAATGCCTGTCTTTTTATTTGGTTTGAAGATAATTGAGACCTGTGGAACCTTCCCCTTGGGGGTAGTTCCTTGAATTCCAGGAGATAACCTTGAGAAACTATTTCTAGTGCCCAAGGATCCTGAACATCTCTTGCCCAGGCCTGAGCAAAGAGAGAAAGTCTGCCCCCCACCAGATCCGGTCCCGGATCGGGGGCCATCCCTTCATGCTGTTTTGGTAGCAGTAGCAGGTTTCTTGGCCTGCTTACCCTTGTTCCAGCCTTGCATTGGTCTCCAGGCTGGTTTGGGTTGAGAAGCATTACCCTCTTGCTTAGAGGATGTAGAAGTAGAGGCTGGTCCGTTTCTGCGAAAGGGACAAAAATTAGGCCTATTTTTAGCCTTAAAAGACCTATCCTGAGGAAGGGCGTGGCCCTTTCCCCCAGTGATGTCTGAAATAATCTCTTTCAAATCAGGACCAAACAGAGTTTTACCCTTGAAAGGGATGTTAAGCAATCTTGTCTTGGAAGATACATCCGCTGACCAAGACTTTAGCCAAAGCGCTCTGCGCGCCACGATAGCAAACCCTGAATTTTTCGCCGCTAATCTAGCTAATTGCAAAGCGGCATCTAGAATAAAAGAGTTAGCCAATTTAAGTGCTTGAACTCTGTCCATAACCTCCTCATACGAAGATTCTTTATTGAGCGACTTTTCTAGTTCTTCGAACCAGAAACACGCTGCCGTAGTGACAGGAACAATGCATGAAATTGGTTGTAGAAGGTAACCTTGCTGAACAAACATCTTTTTGAGCAAACCCTCTAATTTTTTATCCATAGGATCTTTGAAAGCACAACTATCTTCTATGGGAATAGTAGTGCGTTTGTTTAGAGTAGAGACCGCCCCCTCGACCTTAGGGACTGTCTGCCATAAGTCCTTTCTGGGGTCGACTATAGGAAATAACTTCTTAAATATAGGGGGAGGAACAAAAGGTATGCCGGGCCTTTCCCATTCCTTATTTACTATGTCCGCCACCCGCTTGGGTATAGGAAAAGCATCGGGGGGCACCGGAACCTCTAGGAACTTATCCATCTTACATAATTTCTCTGGAATGACCAAATTGTCACAATCATCCAGAGTAGATAATACCTCCTTAAGCAGTGCGCGGAGATGTTCTAATTTAAATTTGAATGTTACGACATCAGGTTCAGCTTGTTGAGAAATTTTCCCTGAATCTGAAATTTCTCCCTCAGACAAAACCTCCCTCCTAGCCCCTTCAGATTGGTGTGAGGGTATGTCAGAAACGTTATCATCAGCGTCCCCCTGCTCTTCAGTGTTTAAAACAGAGCAATCGCGCTTTCTCTGATAAGTAGGCATTTTAGATAACATATTTGCAATAGAATTATCCATAACAGTCGTTAATTGTTGCATGGTAATAAGTATTGGCGCACTAGATGTACTAGGGGCCTCTTGTGTGGGCAAAACTGGTGTAGACACAGAAGGGGATGATGCAGTACCATGCTTACTCCCCTCATTTGAAGAATCATCTTGGGCAATATTATTATCTGTGGCATCATTGTCCCTACTTTGTTTGGACACTATGTCACAATTATCACATATATTTAAATGGGGAGACACATTGGCTTTCATACATATAGAACATCGCTTATCTGATGGTTCAGACATGTTAAACAGGCTTAAACTTGTCAACAAAGCACAAAAAACGTTTTAAAATAAAACCGTTACTGTCACTTTAAATTTTAAACAGAACACACTTTATTACTGAATATGCGAAAAAGCATGAAGGAAATGTTCAAAATTCACCAAAATTTCACCACAGTGTCTTAAAGCCTTAAAAGTATTGCACACCAAATTTGAAAGCTTTAACCCTTAAAATAACGGAACCGGAGCCGTTTTTACATTTAACCCCTATACAGTCCCAGGTATCTGCTTTGCTGAGACCCAACCAAGCCCAGAGGGGAATACGATACCAAATGATGCCTTCTATAAGCTTTTTCAGTGGTTCTCAGCTCCTCACACATGCATCTGCATGCCTTGCTTTCCAAAAACAACTGCGCATTAGTGGCGCGAAAATGAGGCTCTGCCTATGACTAGGGAAGGCCCCCATCTGAAAAAGGTGTCCATACAGTGCCTGCCGTTTTTAAACAACAATCCCCAAGATTATAATAACTATAAAGTGTCATAATCTGCCAAATATGCTTGCAAAGTAATCGTTTTAGCCCAGAAAAATGTCTACCAGTTTTTTAAGCCCTTATAAAGCCCTTTATTCTTTTACTTTAGTCTAAGAAAATGGCTTACCGGTCCCCATAGGGAAAATGACAGCCTTCCAGCATTACAAAGTCTTGTTAGAAATGTGGCCAGTCATACCTCAGGCAGAAAAGTCTGCCAACTGCTTCCCCCAACTGAAGTTACTTCATCTCAACAGTCCTGTGTGGAAACAGCAATCGATTTTAGTAACGTTTGCTAAAATCATCTTCCTCTTACAAACAGAAATCTTCTTCTCTTTTCTGTTTCAGAGTAAATAGTACATACCAGCACTATTTTAAAATAACAAACACTTGATTGAAGAATAAAAACTACATTTAAACACCAAAAAACTCTAAGCCATCTCCGTGGAGATGTTGCCTGTGCAACGGCAAAGAGAATGACTGGGGTGGGCGGAGCCTGGGAGGGGCTATATGGCCAGCTTTGCTGGGACTCTTTGCCATTTCCTGTTGGGGAAGAGAATATCCCACAAGTAAGGATGACGCCGTGGACCGGACACACCTATGTTGGAGAAACCAGGTTTAGTACGCAAAACCACCTTATCTGCATGGAACACCAGATAAGGAGGAGAACACTGCAGAGCAGATAACTCTGAAACTCTTCTAGCAGAAGAAATTGCAACCAAAAATAAAACTTTCCAAGATAATAACTTAATATCTACGGAATGTAAGGGTTCAAACGGAACCCCTTGAAGAACTGAAAGAACTAAATTGAGACTCCAAGGAGGAGTCAAGGGTTTGTAAACAGGCTTGATTCTAACCAGAGCCTGAACAAAAGCCTGAACATCTGGCACAGCCGCCAGCTTCTTGTGAAGTAAAACAGTTAAAGCAGAAATCTGTCCCTTCAAAGAACTTGCAGATAATCCTTTCTCCAAACCCTCTTGTAGAAAGGATAGAATCTTAGGAATTTTTACCCTGTTCCATGGGAATCCGTTCGATTCGCACCAACAGATATATTTCTTCCATACTTTATGGTAAATTTTCCTAGTTACAGGCTTTCTAGCCTGAATAAGAGTATCAATGACAGAATCTGAGAACCCACGCTTTGATAAAATCAAGCGTTCAATCTCCAAGCAGTCAGTTGGAGTGATGCCAGATTCGGATGTTCGAACGGACCTTGAACAAGAAGGTCCCGTCTCAAAGGTAGCTTCCATGGTGGAGCCGATGACATATTCACCAGGTCTGCATACCAAGTTCTGCGTGGCCACGCAGGAGCTATCAAGATCACCGAAGCCCTCTCTTGATTGATCCTGGCTACCAGCCTGGGAATGAGAGGAAACGGTGGGAACACATAAGCTAGGTTGAAGGTCCAGGGCGCTACTAGTGCATCTACTAGAGTCGCCTTGGGATCCCTGGATCTGGACCCGTAGCAAGGAACCTTGAAGTTCTGACGAGACGCCATCAGATCCATGTCTGGAATGGCCCATAATTGAGTTATTTGGGGCAAAGATTTCCGGATGGAGTTCCCACTCCCCCGGATGAAATGTCTGACGACTCAGAAAATCCGCTTCCCAATTTTCCACTCCTGGGATGTGGATTGCAGACAAGTGGCAGGAGTGAAGCTCCGCCCATTGAATTACTTTGGTCACTTCTTCCATCGCCAGGGAACTCCTTGTTCCCCCCTGATGGTTGATATATGCAACAGTCGTCATGTTGTCTGATTGAAACCTTATGAATTTGGCCTTTGCTAGTTGAGGCCAAGCCTTGAGAGCATTGAATATCGCTCTCAGTTCCAGAATGTTTATCGGGAGAAGAGATTCTTCCCGAGACCATAGACCCTGAGCCTTCAGGTGTTTCCAGACCGCGCCCCAGCCCACCAGGCTGGCGTCGGTCGTTACAATGACCTACTCTGGTCTTCTGAAGCTCATCCCTTGGGACAGGTTGTCCAGGGTCAGCCACCAACGGAGTGAATCGCTGGTCCTCTGATCTACTTGGATCGTCGGGGACAAATCTGTATAATCCCCATTCCACTGTCTGAGCATGCACAGTTGTAATGGTCTTAGATGAATTCGCGCAAAAGGAACTATGTCCATTGCCGCAACCATCAAACCTATTACTTCCATGCACTGCGCTATGGAAGGAAGAAGAACAGAATGAAGTACTTGACAAGAGCTTAGAAGTTTTGATTTTCTGGCTTCTGTCAGAAAAATCTTCATTTCCAAGGAGTCTATTATTGTTCCCAAGAAGGGAACTCTTGTTGACGGGAATAGAGAACTTTTTTCTACGTTCACTTTCCACCCGTGAGATCTGAGAAAGGCTAGGACAATGTCCGTATGAGCCTTTGCTTGTGGTAGAGACGACGCTTGAATCAGTATGTCGTCCAAGTAGGGTACTACTGCAATGCCCCTTGGCCTTAGCACCGCTAGAAGGGACCCTAGTACCTTTGTGAAAATTCTTGGAGCAGTGGCTAGTCCGAATGGAAGTGCCACAAACTGGTAATGCTTGTCCAGAAAGGCGAATCTTAGGAACCGATGATGTTCCTTGTGGATAGGAATATGTAGATACGCATCCTTTAAATCCACCGTGGTCATGAATTGACCTTCCTGGATGGTAGGAAGAATTGTCCGAATGGTTTCCATCTTGAACGATGGGACCTTGAGAAATTTGTTTAGGATCTTGAGATCCAAAATTGTTCCTGAATGTTCCCTCTTTTTTGGGAACTATGAACAGATTGGAGTAAAACCCCATCCCTTGTTCTCCTAATGGAACAGGATGAATCACTCCCATTTTTAACAGGTCTTCTACACAATGTAAGAATGCCTGTCTTTTTATTTGGTCTGAAGACAATTGAGACCTGTGGAACCTTCCCCTTGGGGGTAGGTCCTTGAATTCCAGGAGATAACCTTGAGAAACTATTTCTAGCGCCCAAGGATCCTGAACATCTCTTGCCCAAGCCTGAGCGAAGAGAGAGAGTCTGCCCCCCACCAGATCCGGTCCCGGATCGGGGGCCAGCAACTCATGCTGTCTTGGTAGCGGTAGCGGGCTTCTTGGCCTGCTTACCTTTGTTCCAGCCTTGCATCGGTCTCCAGGCTGGCTTGGTTTGAGAAGAATTACCCTCTTGCTTAGAGGATGTAGAATTCGAGGCTGGTCCGTTTCTGCGAAAGGGACGAAAATTTGTTTTATTTTTAGCCTTAAAAGACCTATCCTGAGGAAGGGCGTGGCCCTTTCCCCCAGTGATGTCTGAAATAATCTCTTTCAAGTCAGGGCCAAACAGCGTTTTCCCCTTGAAAGGGATGTTAAGCAATCTGTTCTTGGAGGACACATCCGCTGACCAAGACTTCAGCCAAAGCGCTCTGCGCGCCACAATAGCAAAACCTGAATTTTTCGCCGCTAATCTAGCTAATTGCAAAGTGGCGTCTAAGGTAAAAGAGTTAGCCAACTTAAGTGCTTGAACTCTGTCCATAACCTCCTCATAAGAGGATGCTTGATTGAGCGACTTTTCTAGTTCCTCGAACCAGAAACACGCTGCTGTAGTGACAGGAACAATGCATGAAATTGGTTGTAGAAGGTAACCTTGCTGAACAAACATCTTTTTAAGCAAACCCTCTAATTTTTTATCCATAGGATCCTTGAAAGCACAACTATCTTCTATAGGGATAGTGGTGCGTTTGTTTAGAGTAGAAACCGCCCCCTCGACCTTGGGGACTGTCTGCCATAAGTCCTTCCTGGGGTCGACCATAGGAAATAATTTCTTAAATATAGGGGGAGGGACAAAAGGTATGCCGGGCCTTTCACATTCTTTATTTACAATGTCCGCCACCCGCTTGGGTATAGGAAAAGCTTCGGGGGGCACCGGGACCTCTAGGAACCTGTCCATCTTACATAATTTCTCTGGAATGACCAAATTGTCACAATCATCCAGAGTAGATAACACCTCCTTAAGCAGAGCGCGGAGATGTTCCAATTTAAATTTAAATGTAATAACGTCAGGTTCAGCTTGTTGAGAAATTTTTCCTGAATCTGAAATTTCTCCCTCAGACAAAACCTCCCTAGCCCCTTCAGACTGGTGTAAGGGCATGTCAGAACCATTATCATCAGCGTCCTCATGCTCTTCAGTATCTAAAAAAGAGCAGTCGCGCTTTCGCTGATAAGTGGGCATTTTGGCTAAAATGTTTTTAATAGAATTATCCATTACAGCCGTTAATTGTTGCATAGTAAGGAGGATTGGCGCACTAGATTCACTAGGGACCTCCAGAGTGGGCAAGACTGGTGTAGACATAGAAGGAGATGATGCAGTACCATGCTTACTCCCCATTTTGGGCAACATTATTATCTCTTTTCTGTTTCAGAGTAAATAGTACATACCAGCACTATTTTAAAATAACAAACTCTTGATAGAAGAATAAAAACTACATTTAAACACCAAAAAACTCTGAGCCATCTCCGTGGAGATGTTGCCTGTGCAACGGCAAAGAGAATGACTGGGGAAGGCGGAGCCTAGGAGGGATCATGTGACCAGCTTTGCTGGGCTCTTTGCCATTTCCTGTTGGGGAAGAGAATATCCCACAAGTAAGGATGACGCCGTGGACCGGACACACCTATGTTGGAGAAATGGTTTAATACAGAGAGCAAAATATAGATAAATGGTTCAAATGCACTATGCATATATATATATATATATATATATATATATATATATATATATATATATATAAAAAAAACATTAATGTCCTTTTAATGTAAAGTTTGACCATTTATACTATTTTACCAGATCAAGTTACTATGCAGTGGTAACAGACATAGCTTGAAATAAATAAGGGGACTCCAACTCTATAAATTAGTTTAATGGACTAATTTCATTGACTTGAGGTGGGATCAAACTTCAGTTGTGGTCCTAGTGATCTCCAGCTCAGTGTCACGGCAAAAAAACAAAGACAACAAACACTTGTTATTATCCAGCATGAAAAATACATAATGGAGTATGGCCTGATCTGACCACCTGCTCTCAGATACCTCGGCCTCCTAACTATTGAGGACAAAGGATAGCAAGACCACCCTGCCATAGCCACTAAGAACAACCTATCAGCACCTATGATCGCTAAAGAAGACTACTAACCTGTCAAGAATCTATTGTATTTATTTCATATGTATTTTTAGTCTTCATCTTACAAATAAAAATACATTTTAGCCTTATGATATCTGGCAGTTAATAAAACCACTACATCCTATTTACTTTAATAAATTGGAACATATATATCAATACAGTCTAATACTGCCGTCTGTTTCTTTCACTCCTCAGTATAAATTAGTTTTTTCCTCCATTAAAAAAAAAAAATCTTTCCTGAGTTTTTATTGTGCAGAGCAGTGAAATAGTTTAGGGCAGAACGTGAGACTCTTGTCTAGTTTGGATTTTAACAGCTCTCAGCTACTGATATTGCACTCGCCCCCACGCTGTCAGTCTGACTGCTTATTGATCAGGATGAGTGGCTGTTAGGCAGGAAGGTTTTTATTGGATTTTCTTCTGAATGAACCATTCCCTAGGGTACTGGCCAGGTCTCATCTCTTAGTTATAAAAATAGTTTTGTAGCGTGGGAGCTCACTGCTTTCATAGTAACATTTTTATGATTCCGATTAGTCTAAGAGTCTCTAAATTAAATGCATTTACTGTATATCTGCAAAATGTAAGAATCTCTTTTTTAACAGAATGTCATTATTAGCTCCTTCTCCTCATTAGCTTTTGTGGGCAACTCATAAAACTGGCAGAAGGCTGTAACATGCCGCAGAAGGCACAGCCAAGTAAAAAGGAGCACCACATGCTTCTAAACAATTCCCTGACTAATAATGCAAAGAGGGAGAGGGACCCGCGAGAGCTGCCCACACTCCAAACTGCTCTCTTACAAATGCCGGTTTGTATTTCAGATCCCTTTGCAAATGAGCATAGCATAAGCCCTTCAGAACCATTTATATAACCCAGGCAAAGACCATCAGAGAATCTAGGTTCTTAAGTCACCTTTCATCTTTTTTGCTCAAAACCTTTATGGTATTAGCCCTTCTGCACTCAGAGACAAGAAGCTTTTTGTACATATGAAAAGGTCTGGAATGGACAAAACATAAAGGGCTTGTAAAACTCCATAAACAGAGGCTAGAAAGTATTTTAAATCTATGTGAATAGACCTGTGAGGTTTGGAAAGCTCTGGATATTTGAAGAAGGTGCTTGTGAAACTGTATATTAAAAACACTTGTCTGTCTATTCAAATCAATTACAATAGAGAATAAATAAATGCTCAGCTTTAAAACAGCAGGAACCTTTGAGATATAAACGAAGATATGCATTAGAGGCCTCCATTGTTATAGGTAGGACTGCACTCATATTTTTCCATGTCAGACTGAACCGAAGGGCTATAAATCCCTCTATAACCTCCAATGAACTAACCACTTGTGCTGATCTTCTGCTGGAGCCATGAAGAAGATAAATCAGGAAGAAATAAATAGGAAAATCAATAGGTTTCATGCAAGATCAAAAGCAGAACAGATATAGATCGTAGTAACATTTATAGGCACCAGTCCTTCTCAACCATACTCTTGGTTATTAGGATAGACATAAATTGTCATCCCATAGAAAACCAGAACCCTGGGGCTCTTGTATTCCACATAATGTACATTGTTTTTAAATGCATCATCACACCATGAACAGGTAAACATTTACAATTCACAGATTAAGCTCACAAGAGGATACCAGCACTAACTGGGAATATACAAATGAGTAGGAACTCTGAAATGTAAACCAACATATACACTAGAATCTAATCCCTACATTTTTATGGAGTCTAGCGATATGAACAGCTCAATCTAAATTATTGTGTCCATAAATATGGGGAGGTCACCTTTCAAATTCAGAGTCCAGAATGCGAGCAGGTCAATTTAACATGCAGTAGCCAGTACTATGTTAGGTGGTCTCTCTAAAGCAAAACGGGAGAAGTACAATATGGAATACAAGTTCCCCACAAAAAGCTGAAAGGACAGATGTCATCAGAGTTCCTTAACATGACATAGCACTTGACCTCAGGTGTTTGGATACCATCAGTTTATTGGGCCTAAAAAAACAGGCAAAACTATTACACTACTTTTAAAGTTGATAGGCCACCTGAGAGCTCACCAATAAAAGTAATGTGGTTGTACATTTGTTTTAGTCAGAGACAAACAACATAATCTAATATAGAATGAGGGTCAAATTTATTGCAAGCACTGATGGCATACAAACTCTTTGTGGTGGGACTTCCTGTTTGGCATATGACAACATAGGATGCTTGCCTGTGTGAGAAGCAGCTCTACCTATCCTGATGCTCAGTTCTCTCTCCTCATATGTATCTCCCTCATCCTTTTCCTTGACTGGTTTGCAGTCGTGATTCAGGGCGGCCATGGTTAATGGATCCTCTCCTACTCCCTGTAAAAAACAAAAATGGAATTAAACAGCATTAATACAAAGACCACTGCAAATTCAAAACGATATACACCAGTTATAGAACTATGACAGTCTGAAACACACTTTAAATTAAGTCACTGTAAAATACTGAGAGGTAATCTCATTTCCCCACACAAATCCCCCTATTAGCACAATTGCAAAGCACCTTTGAGGACGTATGTGACATTTCACATAATTTTAAAAATCTTTCCAGTTTACTTCTATTATCAAATTTGTTTCATTCTTTTGATATCCACTACCGAGAGCTAGATGTACATATGGGATGAACCAAAGACAAGAGTAATATATGTTCAGCCACCAATCAGCAGCTAACTTCTAGTAATAAATATAAATAAGTTAGATGCGCCAAATAAATAAAAAATGACCCTTAAGTGTAGATATATAACTATATATATCAAAAACAAAAACCAAATGTACTAATGGTATAGTGCAATAATATAAATGGGGTATAGATTAAGATGCTATAAGATAGACCCACCATTAAAATATATCTTGTGTCGCAACAAATATAGGCTTGAAATTAGCTCTAACCCGAAGAGAAACTGCCGGATTACCTGATAATTCAAAAATAGACGGTAAAAGGTGTATCAATACGTATAACATATAGATACTAATGGCAAATCACAACAGTTTAAAAAACCATCAACGACAAAATTACTTGTGAAATGATAAGTTCATGGATGTGATGAGGAAAAATGGATAATCGTCCATTAGAAATCCTCACAAATGGAAATCAGATGAAAAAAAGGCTGCAGACTTCTTCCAAACACTTGAAGGCAGCTCAAGTACAGCGAATCTATGAAAAGGAAAAAACAGAAGAAGGCGCCACAATAGTGCACATTAGTGTAACTAGGTCTCCACGCACACAGTAGATGATTGTACTCACAATATATAAAGCACTTGATAAGTGCCACAAATGCCTCCTGGACTTTTAGCAGCTGTCCAGATAGCTGTCCTCACGAAGTGTAACAGGTCTCCCACAGAGCAGAACAGCCTGGAGACAGATAAATCACGGACTTGGGAAGAAACCTCCACTGAAAGCGCTTGGGATAATCTATACCCCTAGAGCCCGCTGTCAGATTGTGCAGTGAGGAGTAACGTACCGGCGAAAGTAATTATCCAAGTATAAAAGAAGTCGTGATCTTTAGATGACTCTCTTGCTGACTCTGGTGCATAGTGTGTGAGGACAGCTATCTGGACAGCTGCTAAAGGTCCAGGAGGCATTTGTGGCACTTATCAAGTGCTTTATATACTGTGAGTACAATCAGCTACTGTGTGCGTAGAGACCTAGTTACACTGATGTGCACTATTGTGGCGCTTTCTTCTGCTTTTTCCTTTTCATAACTACTAGTAATGCTTTGCTGCTCTTGGCCCTACCTAGATATGCATTCAACAAATATCAAAAGAATGAAGCAAATTAGATAATAGTAGTGAATTGTAAAGACATTTAAAACTACATGCTCTGTTAGAATCATGAAAGAAAATTTTTGACTTTAATGTCCCTTTGCGGTCAGTAATTGGCTTTGGGAATCTTTGCACATAGTCTAACATTTCAGGGGAACTACCAATAAATATGTTATCATTACTGTCTGAAAGGCCTCTAAACCAAAAAGTTGGTCTTGATATAGAAAAGACTATGCAAAGAAAACAGTAGTATACAACAGGGGTAGTATAACATAACATTAACTTTATTACTAGCTAGTTTTCTACCCTAAAGTTATTGTAATTAGGTTGTAGTCTGTGATAAGTGAATATAACATGTTATGCAATTAATATAAAAGAAAAAAAAGTTAAACATGTTTTATGTTTTGGAAGTTGAGATATGTCTAATGTAAAGAAATAAATAAAAAAGATACATTTTTAAAACAGTTAAAACTTTAAAGGGATACTAAACCCAAATTTTTTCTTTCATGATTAAGATAGAGCATGAAATTTTAAGCAAATTTCTAATTTACTCCTATTATTGATTTTTCTTCATTCTCATGCTATCTTTATTTGAAGAAGCAGGAATGTAAGCTTAAGAGCCGGACCATTTTTATTTCAGCACCTGGGTAGCACTTGCTGATTGGTTACTAAATGTAGCAAACCAATCAGCAAGTTCTACCAAGGTTCTGAACCAAAAATGGGCTGTCTCTTAAACTTCCATTCCTGCTCTTTCAAATAAAGTTTGCAAGAGATCAAAGAAAAATAGATAAAAGGAATAAATTAGAAAGTTGATTAAAAACAGAATTTATGTTTACCTGATAAATTACTTTCTCCAACGGTGTGTCCGGTCCACGGCGTCATCCTTACTTGTGGGATATTCTCTTCCCCAACAGGAAATGGCAAAGAGCCCAGCAAAGCTGGTCACATGATCCCTCCTAGGCTCCGCCTACCCCAGTCATTCGACCGACGTTAAGGAGGAATATTTGCATAGGAGAAACCATATGATACCGTGGTGACTGTAGTTAAAGAAAATAAATTATCAGACCTGATTAAAAAAACCAGGGCGGGCCGTGGACCGGACACACCGTTGGAGAAAGTAATTTATCAGGTAAACATAAATTCTGTTTTCTCCAACATAGGTGTGTCCGGTCCACGGCGTCATCCTTACTTGTGGGAACCAATACCAAAGCTTTAGGACACGGATGATGGGAGGGAGCAAATCAGGTCACCTAGATGGAAGGCACCACGGCTTGCAAAACCTTTCTCCCAAAAATAGCCTCAGAAGAAGCAAAAGTATCAAACTTGTAAAATTTGGTAAAAGTGTGCAGTGAAGACCAAGTCGCTGCCCTACATATCTGATCAACAGAAGCCTCGTTCTTGAAGGCCCATGTGGAAGCCACAGCCCTAGTGGAATGAGCTGTGATTCTTTCGGGAGGCTGCCGTCCGGCAGTCTCGTAAGCCAATCTGATGATGCCTTTAATCCAAAAAGAGAGAGAGGTAGAAGTTGCTTTTTGACCTCTCCTTTTACCGGAATAAACAACAAACAAGGAAGATGTTTGTCTAAAATCCTTTGTAGCGTCTAAATAGAATTTTAGAGCGCGAACAACATCCAAATTGTGCAACAAACGTTCCTTCTTTGAAACTGGTTTCGGACACAGAGAAGGTACGATAATCTCCTGGTTAATGTTTTTGTTAGAAACAACTTTTGGAAGAAAACCAGGTTTAGTACGTAAAACCACCTTATCTGCATGGAACACCAGATAAGGAGGAGAACACTGCAGAGCAGATAATTCTGAAACTCTTCTAGCAGAAGAAATTGCAACCAAAAACAAAACTTTCCAAGATAATAACTTAATATCAACGGAATGTAAGGGTTCAAACGGAACCCCCTGAAGAACTGAAAGAACTAAGTTGAGACTCCAAGGAGGAGTCAAAGGTTTGTAAACAGGCTTGATTCTAACCAGAGCCTGAACAAAGGCTTGAACATCTGGCACAGCTGCCAGCTTTTTGTGAAGTAACACAGACAAGGCAGAAATCTGTCCCTTCAGGGAACTTGCAGATAATCCTTTTTCCAATCCTTCTTGAAGGAAGGATAGAATCTTAGGAATCTTAACCTTGTCCCAAGGGAATCCTTTAGATTCACACCAACAGATATATTTTTTCCAAATTTTGTGGTAAATCTTTCTAGTTACAGGCTTTCTGGCCTGAACAAGAGTATCGATAACAGAATCTGAGAACCCTCGCTTCGATAAGATCAAGCGTTCAATCTCCAAGCAGTCAGCTGGAGTGAGACCAGATTCGGATGTTCGAACGGACCTTGAACAAGAAGGTCTCGTCTCAAAGGTAGCTTCCATGGTGGAGCCGATGACATATTCACCAGATCTGCATACCAAGTCCTGCGTGGCCACGCAGGAGCTATCAAGATCACCGACGCCCTCTCCTGATTGATCCTGGCTACCAGCCTGGGGATGAGAGGAAACGGCGGGAACACATAAGCTAGTTTGAAGGTCCAAGGTGCTACTAGTGCATCCACTAGAGCCGCCTTGGGATCCCTGGATCTGGACCCGTAGCAAGGAACTTTGAAGTTCTGACGAGAGGCCATCAGATCCATGTCTGGAATGCCCCACAGCTGAGTGACTTGGGCAAAGATTTCCGGATGGAGTTCCCACTCCCCCGGATGCAATGTCTGACGACTCAGAAAATCCGCTTCCCAATTTTCCACTCCTGGGATGTGGATTGCAGACAGGTGGCAGGAGTGAGACTCCGCCCATTGAATGATTTTGGTCACTTCTTCCATCGCCAGGGAACTCCTTGTTCCCCCCTGATGGTTGATGTACGCAACAGTTGTCATGTTGTCTGATTGAAACCGTATGAACCTGGCCCTCGCTAGCTGAGGCCAAGCCTTGAGAGCATTGAATATCGCTCTCAGTTCCAGAATATTTATCGGTAGAAGAGATTCTTCCCGAGACCAAAGACCCTGAGCTTTCAGGGATCCCCAGACCGCGCCCCAGCCCATCAGACTGGCGTCGGTCGTGACAATGACCCACTCTGGTCTGCGGAAGGTCATCCCTTGTGACAGGTTGTCCAGGGACAGCCACCAACGGAGTGAGTCTCTGGTCCTCTGATTTACTTGTATCCTCGGAGACAAGTCTGTATAGTCCCCATTCCACTGACTGAGCATGCACAGTTGTAATGGTCTTAGATGAATGCGCGCAAAAGGAACTATGTCCATTGCCGCTACCATCAAACCTATCACTTCCATGCACTGCGCTATGGAAGGAAGAGGAACGGAATGAAGTATCCGACAAGAGTCTAGAAGTCTTGTTTTTCTGGCCTCTGTCAGAAAAATCCTCATTTCTAAGGAGTCTATTATTGTTCCCAAGAAGGGAACCCTTGTTGACGGAGATAGAGAACTCTTTTCCACGTTCACTTTCCATCCGTGAGATCTGAGAAAGGCCAGGACGATGTCCGTGTGAGCCTTTGCTTGAGGAAGGGACGACGCTTGAATCAGAATGTCGTCCAAGTAAGGTACTACAGCAATGCCCCTTGGTCTTAGCACAGCTAGAAGGGACCCTAGTACCTTTGTGAAAATCCTTGGAGCAGTGGCTAATACGAAAGGAAGCGCCACGAACTGGTAATGCTTGTCCAGGAATGCGAACCTTAGGAACCGATGATGTTCCTTGTGGATAGGAATATGTAGATACGCATCCTTTAAATCCACCGTGGTCATGAATTGACCTTCCTGGATGGAAGGAAGAATTGTTCGAATGGTTTCCATCTTGAACGATGGAACCTTGAGAAACTTGTTTAAGATCTTGAGATCTAAGATTGGTCTGAACGTTCCCTCTTTTTTGGGAACTATGAACAGATTGGAGTAGAACCCCATCCCTTGTTCTCCTAATGGAACAGGATGAATCACTCCCATTGTTAACAGGTCTTCTACACAATGTAAGAATGCCTGTCTTTTTATGTGGTCTGAAGACAACTGAGACCTGTGGAACCTCCCCCTTGGGGGAAGCCCCTTGAATTCCAGAAGATAACCTTGGGAGACTATTTCTAGTGTCCAAGGATCCAGAACATCTCTTGCCCAAGCCTGAGCGAAGAGAGAGAGTCTGCCCCCCACCAGATCCGGTCCCGGATCGGGGGCCAACATTTCATGCTGTCTTGGTAGCAGTGGCAGGTTTCTTGGCCTGCTTTCCCTTGTTCCAGCCTTGCATTGGTCTCCAAGCTTGCTTGGCTTGAGAAGTATTACCCTCTTGCTTAGAGGACGTAGCACTTTGGGCTGGTCCGTTTCTACGAAAGGGACGAAAATTAGGTTTATTTTTGGCCTTGAAAGGCCGATCCTGAGGAAGGGCATGGCCCTTACCCCCAGTGATATCAGAGATAATCTCTTTCAAGTCAGGGCCAAACAGCGTTTTCCCCTTGAAAGGAATGTTAAGTAGCTTGTTCTTGGAAGACGCATCAGCTGACCAAGATTTCAACCAAAGCGCTCTGCGCGCCACAATAGCAAACCCAGAATTCTTAGCCGCTAACCTAGCCAATTGCAAAGTGGCGTCTAGGGTGAAAGAATTAGCCAATTTGAGAGCATTGATTCTGTCCATAATCTCCTCATAAGGAGGAGAATCACTATCGACCGCCTTTACCAGCTCATCGAACCAGAAACATGCGGCTGTAGCGACAGGGACAATGCATGAAATTGGTTGTAGAAGGTAACCCTGCTGAACAAACATCTTTTCAAGTAAACCTTCTAATTTTTTATCCATAGGATCTTTGAAAGCACAACTATCTTCTATGGGTATAGTGGTGCGTTTGTTTAAAGTGGAAACCGCTCCCTCGACCTTGGGGACTGTCTGCCATAAGTCCTTTCTGGGGTCGACCATAGGAAACAATTTTTTAAATATGGGGGGAGGGACGAAAGGAATACCGGGCCTTTCCCATTCTTTATTTACAATGTCCGCCACCCGCTTGGGTATAGGAAAAGCTTCTGGGAGCCCCGGGACCTCTAGGAACTTGTCCATTTTACATAGCTTCTCTGGGATGACCAAATTGTCACAATCATCCAGAGTGGATAACACCTCCTTAAGCAGAGCGCGGAGATGTTCCAACTTAAATTTAAACGTAATCACATCAGGTTCAGCTTGTTGAGAAATGTTCCCTGAATCTGTAATTTCTCCCTCAGACAAAACCTCCCTGGCCCCCTCAGACTGGTTTAGGGGCCCTTCAGAACCATTATTATCAGCGTCGTCATGCTCTTCAGTATCTAAAACAGAGCAGTCGCGCTTACGCTGATAAGTGTGCATTTTGGCTAAAATGTTTTTGACAGAATTATCCATTACAGCCGTTAATTGTTGCATAGTAAGGAGTATTGGTGCGCTAGATGTACTAGGGGCCTCCTGAGTGGGCAAGACTCGTGTAGACGAAGGAGGGAATGATGCAGTACCATGCTTACTCCCCTCACTTGAGGAATCATCTTGGGCATCATTGTCATTGTCACATAAATCACATTTATTTAAATGAGAAGGAACTCTGGCTTCCCCACATTCAGAACACAGTCTATCTGGTAGTTCAGACATGTTAAACAGGCATAAACTTGATAACAAAGTACAAAAAACGTTTTAAAATAAAACCGTTACTGTCACTTTAAATTTTAAACTGAACACACTTTATTACTGCAATTGCGAAAAAATATGAAGGAATTGTTCAAAATTCACCAAAATTTCACCACAGTGTCTTAAAGCCTTAAAGGTATTGCACACCAAATTTGGAAGCTTTAACCCTTAAAATAACGGAACCGGAGCCGTTTTTAACTTTAACCCCTTTACAGTCCCTGGTATCTGCTTTGCTGAGACCCAACCAAGCCCAAAGGGGAATACGATACCAAATAACGCCTTCAGAAAGTCTTTTCTATGTATCAGAGCTCCTCACACATGCGACTGCATGTCATGCCTCTCAAAAACAAGTGCGCAACAACGGCGCGAAAATGAGGCTCTGCCTATGATTTGGGAAAGCCCCTAAAGAATAAGGTGTCTAAAATAGTGCCTGCCGATAAAATCTTATCAAAATACCCAGATTAAATGATTCCTCAAGGCTAAATATGTGTTAATAATGAATCGATTTAGCCCAGAAAAAGTCTACAGTCTTAATAAGCCCTTGTGAAGCCCTTATTTACTATCTTAATAAACATGGCTTACCGGATCCCATAGGGAAAATGACAGCTTCCAGCATTACATCGTCTTGTTAGAATGTGTCATACCTCAAGCAGCAAGAGACTGCTCACTGTTCCCCCAACTGAAGTTAATTCCTCTCAACAGTCCTGTGTGGAACAGCCATGGATTTTAGTAACGGTTGCTAAAATCATTTTCCTCATACAAACAGAAATCTTCATCTCTTTTCTGTTTCTGAGTAAATAGTACATACCAGCACTATTTTAAAATAACAAACTCTTGATTGAATAATAAAAACTACAGTTAAACACTAAAAAACTCTAAGCCATCTCCGTGGAGATGTTGCCTGTACAACGGCAAAGAGAATGACTGGGGTAGGCGGAGCCTAGGAGGGATCATGTGACCAGCTTTGCTGGGCTCTTTGCCATTTCCTGTTGGGGAAGAGAATATCCCACAAGTAAGGATGACGCCGTGGACCGGACACACCTATGTTGGAGAAATTGCATGCTTTATCTGATAAATGAAAGAAAAAAATGTGTTTTGTATCCCTTTAAAGAAGCATTAAAATGCTTAGTAAAACTACAATAGCATGGTTTCAAATCACTATGATTTTGTTTTCTCTCGTGCCTGCCCCTCTATTTACAAGTGCCAATTAGTGCACATTCAGTGACAAACCATACTGTGCACTTCAGTTTAGAGTGAATAATACAGCTGTACATTTTTGCAGTGGCTCCATTTCTCTATATAAATTCCCTTTTTATATTTGTTATGCAACTTTTAAAACTACTTATATAATCTATATATATATATATATATATATATATATATATATATATATATATATACAGAATATTCTCTAATATTTGAGCTAAACCAAGGTATAAGGTAGAGCTTCCAAAAAAGTCACCAAATGTCAGTGTCCTGCTAGCGTACGCTGTCTGCATTTATCATTATACCAGCAGTTCTTGTGAACTGCTGGTGCAATGCCGCCCCCTGTAGATTCGCGGCCAATCAGCTGCTAGCAGGGGGTGTCAATCAACCCGATCGGGTTGATTTCTGTCCGCCACCTCAGAGCAGACGGACAAGTTAGGGAGCAGAGGTCTTTAGACTGCTGATTCATAACTTCTGTTTCCAGCGAGCCCGAAAGATCGCTGGAAACAAGGGGCATCAAGCTCCATACGGAGCTTGATAAATATGCCCTTAAAACTTTACACTTATTTTGACGATATTAAACAACTAATGAAACTTTAAAAAATACATCTACATGCTATTCTCTCTTTTCTTTGAATGCTTCATTCTATCTAGCATTTATTTAGTGTTTAATGTCCCTTTAAAGAGTGGTGCAGGCAAACAATAACCATGGTGAATTGTAATACAGTAGCAATGTTACTATTCACCATGGTTATTGTTTGCCTGCACCATCTCTTTTACAATATAAACCGCTCCTATATAGGATGTTAAAGTGATGGTAAAACCTAGCGTTTCTAAAACACTAGGATTTACCAGTGGAACAAATAAAGGGGACTTTAAGTCATGAAGTATAAAAGACTTCATGCTGAAAGTTCCTTTACGTGTCTGAAGGGTTCGCCATGCTGAGCACCTCAGTTAGCCCACGGCAGAACACTATTTTGCTGTGAGACGATCTTAGCCAATAACATGCTAGCTATTATCCTGCATGGCGCCAGCTGGCATGCACTGCTATTGGCTAAGAGGTGGAAATGTCACCTCACAGCAAAATATAGCGTTCTGCCATGAGTTGAACTTTCAGCATGGGGCATCAGTATTTTATACTTCATGACTGAAAGTCACCTTTATATGTTCCATTGGTAAATCCTAGGATTTCACAAACTCTAGTATTTACCATCACTTTAACTATCAAGCAGGAATAAGCCTTCTCCTCAGCTATAATGCACTCCTTGTTTCAACATACAAACGTCTGCCGGTCAAGTAATCCCAACAATTACAGAGGTCAGGGAAGCAGGCAATCCCCATCCCCCATTTCAAAAGTAAATTAAATAATTAAAACAGTGGCATGAAAATGCTTACACCGTCTTCAAAATAGATTGGCTGATGTTGCTTTGAGAGATCTAACAACCAATTAGATGAAGCCAGTGATATTGTACCAATTATCCAGGAACCTTTTCTTTTTAATATTCCATTTGGGTATACATAGAGGGAACTTTAATACAAGCAGCATACTGTGTCCATTAACTTGTCAGTACATTTATTCTGCTATCTGGTTCTTGGCACGGTTTGCATTGTGCTTCTGCTAGTACATTATGCAAACAAGAGGCATTCCGTATGTGGTGTCACATAAGTTCATTACCACATACAGGTGGCAACAGGGTTATATTTTGAAGCACAGAAACTTGATTAATAAGGTTAGATTTATGCAAAGATACCAATTAAGACATATATCATGAGTGCATTTATTTAGTAAATTGTGTTTTATATATATATATATATATATATATATATATATATATATATATATATATATATATATATATATATATAGATAGATAGATAGATAGATAGATAGATAGATAGATAGATAGATAGATAGATACACACACACACAAATATATATATATACTTGTCCTAAAGCCTGTGTACAAGGGCCAATTTTTTTTTTAAAATACAGCGGTTCCAACCCTTGCTCCCTCTCTCTCCCCCCTCTCTTATGCGCTCTCCTCTCTTTTGAGCGCTCTCTCCCCCCTCTTTTGCGCTCTCTCTCCCCCTCTTTTGCTCTCTCCTCCTCTTTTGCTCTCTCCCCCCCATTTTTTGCCCCCTCTTTTGCTCTCTATCTCCCCCCTCTTTTGTCTCTCTCTCCCCCTCCCCCTCTTTTGCTCTCTCTCTCTCCCCCTCCCCCCTTTTTGTCTCTCTCTCTCTCCCCCCTCTTTTGTGCTCTCTCTCCCCTCCCCCTCTTTTGCTCTCTCACCCTCTTTTGCTCTCTCTCTCTCCCTCTTTTGCTCTCTCCTCTTTTGCTCTCTCCCCCCCATTTTTTGCCCCCTCTTTTGCTCTCTATCTCCCCCCTCTTTTGTCTCTCTCTCCCCTCCCCCTCTTTTGCTCTCTCTCTCTCCCCCTCCCCCCTTTTTGGCTCTCTCTCTCTCCCCCCTCTTTTGCGCTCTCTCTCTCCCCCCTCTTTTGTGCTCTCTCTCCCCTCCCCCTCTTTTGCTCTCTCACCCTCTTTTGCTCTCTCTCTCCCCCTCTCTTTTGCTCTCTCTCTCCCCCTCTCTTTTGAGCTCTCTCTCTCCCCCCTTTCTATTGAGCTCTCTCTCCCCCTCTTTTGCGCTCTCTCTCTCCCTCTTTTGCTCTCTTTCTCTTCCCCCTCTTTTGCTCTCTCTCCCCCCTTTCTATTGAGCTCTCTCTCCCCCTCTTTTGCTCTCTCTCCCTCCTCTCTTTTGCTCTCTCTCTCCCTCTCTTTTGCTCCCCCCCCTCCCCTCTCTTTCCCCCTCTCTTTTGCTTGCTTTTTCTCTTTCCCCGGCTCTCTATCTCCCCCCTCTTTTGTCTCTCTCTCCCCCTCCCCCTCTTTTGCTCTCTCTCTCCCCCTCCCCCCTTTTTGGCTCGCTCTCTCTCCCCTCTCTTTTGTGCTCTCTCTCCCCTCCCCCTCTTTTGCTCTCTCACCCTCTTTTGCTCTCTCTCTCCCCCTCTCTTTTGCTCTTTCCCTCCACTCTCTTTTGGTCTCTCTCTCTCCCCCTCCCTCCTCTCTCCCCTCAGTTTTTCTCTCTCACTTGACCATGCCGTTGCCACCTTGGCTACTCCCGTCAGCCACACCCCCTCACACGTGCTCCCATCCGGCCACACCCCCTTGCATGCGCTCCCGCCGGCCACGCCCCCATCACAGCACGCCCGGCCACTTCCCCATCACGGCACGGCCGGTCACGCTTCCACCAGGCAGCTTCCACAGTGCGCATGCCTCTGCTGCTCAAGGACAGGTATGTTTGTCCTCGTGCAGTCTCTACTGCGCATGACTGCATCTGACAAACATACCTGGCCTTTTATTATATAGGAGATATATATATATATATATATATATATATATATATATACACACATATACACACACAAATAGATAGACAGACACACACAGGTATAAATTTCTAAATCCAGAATTATAAAATCCAAACTATAATAACATTTTTTTTAAATAAAATTATCTAAAACTAATATTTTCCCCTGCCTTTAAAGGGACAGTCTACACCAGAAGATTTATTGTTTTAAAAGATAGATAATCCTTTTATAAACCATTCCATAGTTTTGCATAACCAACACAGTTATATTAATACACGTTTTACCTCTGTGATTATCTTGTATCTAAGCCTCTGCAAACTGCACCCTTATTTCAGTTGTTTTGACAGACTTGCATTTTAGCCAATCAGTGCTGGCTCCTAGGAACTCCACGTGCATGAGCACAGTGTTATCTATATGAAACACATGAACTAACACCCTCTAGTGGTGAAAAACTGTCAAAATGCCCTGAGCTAAGAGGCGGCCTTCAACGGCTTAGAAATTACTACATGAACCTCCTAGATTTAGCTTTCAACTAAGAATACTAAGAGAACAAAGCAAAATTGGTGATAAAAGTAAACTGGAAAATTGTTTAAAATTACATGCCCTATTTGAATAATGAAAGTTTGTTTTGGATTAGACTGTCCCTTTAAGTCACAATATTCTCTGTCTGTCTTTGGTTTTTTTTTTTGTGTTCTAAAATGCAAATGTTAGTGTATATTTATTAAAACAAAACATTTTACCTTACTGATTACAGCAAAGTACTTTTGAGGGTGCTATGTATAAAAAAAGTATAAAAAATTATATAAAACTACCTCTAGGTTATATGTATAAACTGCATTATGACAGCAAATATCACCTTAATGACATAAGATGTTGTTTACACTTAGCTCCATCCCCTCTCCAAACGGTCCCATTTTAAAGATGCAAATACAGTATTCCAAAATCCAAACTATTCTGATATCCAAACCTTTTCCGGTCCCAAGCAGCTTGGATAAAGGGTTTTTTGTGTGTTTTTTTTTTTACCTGTATACACACATATATTTATTTTTAAAATATATTACAAAACATTACAAGAGTCTGGTTCAGAAAAGTTCAGAGTTATTATTTTGAAGCAATTTGAAGGAGAACGGTTCAGAGTTATTATTTTGAAGCAATTTGAAGGACTTAGGGCTAGATTTATCAAAGCTGAGGCGTACAGGGGCACGTATATGCGCCCATGTACGCCTCAGCTCGTCTGTGGCGGTGCAAAATTACCCACAGGTAATCAACATTGCACACAAGCGCAATTTTGCGCTCGCGTGCAATCCCGCCCCCTGCCCGCACACAGCAAATCACGCGCGGGCAGGAGCTGCCATTCTCCTCGGTCGGACTTGACCGCGGAGATTGAATTTCGCCACCTTAGAGGTGGCGAAAAGGTTAAGGAAGCGGCTGTCTGGTAACCGCTGCTTGATAAATTACGGCGAGCAAGTTCTTGTGAAAACTTGCAGCCGTAGGGGCTTTGGAAAATCGAGCCCAAAGCATTTGGCATAGTTGAGCTGTCATAAAAAAGCCAGGCAGTGAGATCACATTACCATTATCCATTTATAACACAGAGTACATATAATATACATTTGACTCATCTGTGCAACCTGAAGCCAAAGCCACTCGCTGCACATGGCTTACTCATGTCCTCCCTTGAGAGAGGTATCATGAATGAGGAACCAATGCTTAGGTTTCTGAATCAGACTGGGTTTTTGCATAGATCTCTGTATCTGGGCCCATATCCTACTATCAATGCTAATAAATGTAATGGTCTCAGCTACTGCAGCAAGAGCCGAAACCATCAATAAAAACTAACTTACAACTGTAACCCACTTCCTCACCACTGATGATTAAACGTAAAGGTTTAAAAAGAAAAAACAATTTCTGTCAAGGAATAAAATAAAGGAACAAAACAAACAAACAAAAAATTGTTCTTTAATTTAATGAACTTGCACATTGTTTATCTCCTCTGAACCCAGGAAATTGAAGCAGATAGAGCAAAGACATATCACTAAAAAAATACCAGTGGCCTATGTGGTTATAGAATATATTACTAAGCCACAATCACAGAGATGTAAACATTTTTTATGGAAAAGCGTATGCATCGCAGAGGTGTTTGGTTTCACCATACCTGTATTTTAAAACCAAAGTCTTTTGTTTCAGTGAGGAAGGGTAATAGATGAATTCCGTAAATGATTTCTCCTCTGTAGTGCGGCATAAAGCGGTAACTTTATGGTGCTTACTTGCTACACTGGAAGACACTAACTCTTGAATGGGTATTGCGGAGAACACAATTTAGGGCTTCAAGGATGTTTGGCTAGTGGGCACCAGGCAGGTTAACTTTTGAAATAATCACTATATACCCACACATAACGAAAACTGCTTCGCTCCGTTTTGTAATACTCAAATGTTTTATTTCTTCAGAGGGTGTCCTGTGTGTCCTTTAAGTTGTTTTATTGTTGTTCTTGTATTTTATGAAAAAGAGAAAGACAGAATTTCTAGTAAATTTTGGCATTTTATATGCGCATCACAGATACTCAACTAGTATTTTATTTGCCTGTTAGGTGATCTGCGCATCACACTTTCATCTTGATGTTCTTTACTGGTTTCTATAATGTTAATGTTTGCCATACATGAACATATTGCTCAATAAAGAACTTAAAAATAAATTGTGTGCTCTAGCTAAATCATGAAAGTTTAATTTTAATTTTACTGTCCCTTTAATTTTAACATCCCTTAATGGGACAGTGTACTGTAAAATTGTTTTTACCTTACTGTGTTTCCAGTTTGTTTGAGAAATGGCTCCTTAAGGTTTTCTATTGTATTTGAAAGACCTGGGTTTGTTCTTTGAAACCACAACCCATTAAAATGGGTTTAGCTTGCAGGAAAATCAGATATTCTTAACCCCTTAAGGACAAGGCCATTTTTCAATTTCCTTCCCTTATGGACCAGGGCTATTTTTACATTTCTGCGGTGTTTGTGTTTAGCTGTAATTTTCCTCTTACTCATTTCTTGTACCCACACATGTTATATACCGTTTTTCTCGCCATTAAATGGACTTTCTAAAGATACCATTATTTTCATCATATCTTATAATTTACTATAAAAAAATTTAATAAAATATGAGGAAAAAATGGAAAAAAACACACTTTTTCTAACTTTGACCCCCAAAATCTGTTACACATCTACAACCACCAAAAAACAACCATGCTAAATAGTTTCTAAATGTTGTCCTGAGTTTAGAAATATCCAATGTGTACATGGTCTTTGCTTTTTTTGCAAGTTATAGGGCAATAAATACAAGTAGCACTATGCTATTTCCAACCACTTTTTTAAAAAATTAGCGCTAGTTACATTGGAACACATATCTTTCAGGAATCCCTGAATATCCCTTGACATGTATATATTATAAAAAATTTTTAGTAGACAACCCAAAATATTGATCTAGGCCCATTTTGGTAGATTTCATGCTACTATTTCACCGCCAAATGCGATCAAATAAAAAAAAATTGTTCACTTTTTCACAAACTTTAGGTTTCTCACTGAAATTATTTAAAAACAACTTGTGCAATTATGGCATAAATGGTTGTAAATGCTTCTCTGGGATCCCCTTTGTTCAGAAATAGCAGACATATATGGCTTTGGTGTTGCTTTTTGGTAATTAGAAGGCTGCTAAATGCCATTGCACACCAAACGTGTATTATGCCCAGCAGTGAAGGGGTTAATTAGGGAGCTTGTAGGGAGTTTGTTGGGTTAATTTTAGCTTTAGTGTAGTGTAGTAGACAACCCAAAGTATTGATCTAGGCCCATTTTGGTATATTTCATGCCCCCATTTCACCGCTAAATGCGATCAAATTAAAAAAAAAAAAATGTTAAATTTTTTACAATTTTAGGTTTCTCACTGAAATTATTTACAAACAGCTTGTGCATATAAGGCACAAATGGTTGTAAATGCTTCTCTGGGATCCCCTTTGTTCAGAAATAGCAGACATGGCTTTGGCGTTGCTTTTTGGTAATTAGAAGGCTGCTAAATGCCGCTGCGCATCACACATGTATTATATCTAGCAGTGAAGGGGTTTATTAGGGAGCTTATAGGGAGCTTGCAGGGTTAATTTTAGCTTTAGTGTAGAGATCAGCCTACCACCTGACACATCAGACCCCCCTGATCCCTCCCAAACAGCTCTCTTCCCTCCCCCACCCCACAATTGTCCCCGCCATCTTAAGGACTGGCAGAAAGTTTGCCAGTACTAAAATAAAAAGGTATATTTCATTTTTTTAAGCATATTTACATATGCTGCTGTGTAGGATCCTCCCTTAGCCCCCAACCTCCCCGATGCCCCCCCAAACAGCTCTCTAAGCCTCACTCTCTACCTTATTGGGAGCCATCTTGGTTACTGGCAGCTGCGTTGCAACTTAAATTTTCCGTAGTGTAGAGGTTCCCACCCTCTCCCTCCCTGTGCACGCGCCCGCCTGCCGCCCCGTGCACGCATCCCCGATGACCCCGCCCCCCACTTCTTACTCGATGGCCGCCTCCCACCCACCAACGATACCGGCCATCGATGTCCAATGTAGAGAGGGCCACAAAATGTCTCTCTCTGCATCGGATGGCTAAAAATGGTTATTGCAGGATGCCTTGATATCGAGGCATCACTGCAATAACCGGAAAGTGGCTGGAATCGATCAGGATTGCTTCCAGCTGCTTTAAACCCCTAACGTCGTATAGGGTACGTCGCTGGTCTTTAAAGACCAGTTTGTGCAAGACGTACCCTGTACGACGTGTGTCGTTAAGGGGTCACTTTTTATACACATGCATAAATCTTTATATCATCGCTGTCTGTAAACCAAATCCCAATACTTAGAGAAAACAATTGAAAATCAACATTTTATTGCTTATATCTTCTACCCCCTACAAGGAGTGCAATATCATATGCAAAAATAAAATAAAAGGAGGTACTTGTAAACAATTTAATACACTCCATCAGGTAAAATGGATAATTGGAAACAAATTAAAGGGGAGGCAAATTTAAGGTATACTTTTTCTCCTTTCTCTCCTTTGATTATTATTGCAGGATTGACTTTCCTGTTTTATACCAATACATACAAAGCAATATATGCCCAGGGAAACAGGTTTTCTGCTTGTATAAATAAATAATGACTATATGTCATTTGCTGTTAAAATTTGACATGGTCTATTATGCTTTAAAAAAGCAATCACCAATAACTATTAAACTAAAGGAATTATTGTCCTTTCAAGACTAGAAGAGCATCAAAAGGATATCAAGGATCACCTGTTAACTGTAGATCCTCTCTCTTATGTGACTTAAATAAAGTCCGACATTACTATTTGCCATAAAGGTTTCCCAGAGGATAATCCTATCTGAAACTGACATTGATCCACAGATGCATTTCTTTAATATAATATGAAACAGACATCATCTGTGTTAGATACTTCTGCTTTATTATGTCACCAAAAAAATCCTTTCACATTCAAGAATCAATGTGTCCAGTGCACTGAAGGAAACGGGATGAGAACAGAGACTTGCCTAGAAGTACTGACATGACAGCTGGGGTTATTAGCAATATACTTTACTTATTAAGGGCCAGATTACAAGTGGAGCACTAAATATCAATTTCATGAAATCTATATTTGCGCTCCACTGTGTAATACCAGCGCACGCTGATGTGCGCTGGTATTACAAGTTCACAGCAATTGCTGAGAAGCACTGCGCTCACGAGAGCGCACTTCCATAGACTCAGATGTAAGCCTCGTTCTAATGCTGTCAGAGACGGAATCAGAACTTCAGCGAAGGGAATAAGTAGCGCAGCGATGGCAGCAGTTAGTAAATATACATGTATATGCTTATATACATATATATGTATGTGTTAATATGTGTATATACACGTATTAACACGTAAATATATATTTATATGAGCATATACATATATATTTACAGGAAACACAAAGTTCCCATAGACCGCAATGTAAAGGCACTTTTCAGTGCCAGTTTTTTTCAAACACTCCACCACACAATTTGCCCGTAGGCAGGTGTGCAATATTTTAGTGCTCCACTTGTAATCCAGCCATAAGTCTTGCAGGAGCAGAGCTAAAACCTTGATGATGTAAAAGGAACATAAAACGACTTCATTACTAGATCAGTAACTTTGGCTCTTGTTCTTCAGTTGTCTGAATACACCAGCCGATTGGCTAATTGGACCGTATTCTTTTTGCAGGGCAGACTATGTGAGTGATACTTTTAATGTACAGAAGCCACAAAAGAAACATAGAGAGGGTTGGATTAGTTTAAGGGACATGAAACCCAATTTTTTTCTTTCATGATTCAGATAGAGCAAGTTCTTTTAAACATCTTTTCCATTTACATATATTATTACATTTTGTTTGTTTTTTTGGCATCCTTTGTTCAAAAACAGAAAAGTAAGCTTGGGAGCGTGCATGTGTCAGCAGCAATATATGGCAGCAGTTTTATGTTACACATTTGCAAGAGCACTTTTTCCTACCATGCAGAGCTCCAGACATGTGCATGCTACCTACCTAGGTATCTCTTCAACAAAGGATAACAAGAATGAAGCAAATTTGATAGCAGATGTGCTTTGTCTGAATCAGAAAGAAAAAATTGGGGTTTCATGTCCCTTTAAAAAAAATGGATTTGCTCCAGCAATCTGGAAGTTAAAAGGACACTGAACCCAATTTTTTTCTTTTGTGATTCATATAGAGCATGCAATTTTAAGCAACTTTCTAATTTACTCCTATTATCAATTTTTCTTTGTTCCTTTGCTATCTTTAGTTGAAAAAGAAGGCATCTAAGCTAAGGAGCCAGACAATTTTTGGTTTTGACCCTGGACAGCACTTGTTTAATGGTGCTGTCCAATCAGCAAGGACAACCCAGGTTTTTCACCAAAAATGGTCCTGCATCTAAACTTACATTCTTGCTTTTCAAATAAAGATACCAAGAGAATGAAGAAAATAGTAGGAGTAAATTAGAAAGTTGCTTAAAATGGCATGCTCTATCTGAATCATGAAAGAAAAAGTTCGGGTACAGTGTCCCTTTAAGTTTTTTAATTTTACATTGTTGAAACTGTTTTGCACAATATAATAATAGTCGTCTGTCTAACTGCAAGGTCCTGTCATTTGTATGAACAATATTTTGATTTATTTGAGTAAATGTAATATTTCAAAAATGTCTGGCAAGAATAGAAAGAAATAGAAATGTAACAGTGTGAATATATATATATATATATATATATATATATATATATATATATATATATATATATATATATATATATATATATATATATATAATAAGTAAAGTATGTTTCCACTAACAATAAAACTAGTGACCTCCGTCTTGGATCTGGGAGTTTATAGCTGTATTTTGGGGATTTTAAATATTTGTTTTAATTCTAAAACTGTCACATGGAAACGGTAGGTGATTTAGGAAAAGAAAGAAGCTGTTTTTCTAAATTATTTTGCCTATTAAAAAGACATTTAACAAAAAATAAATGCTGACAATACAGTGCAAACACTGCAGCAAGCATTCTGATTCAATTATAAATAACCAATTTAAGGGAACACTTAATTTATTTTTTTCCTACCACACATATGAAAGGACACTTAAAAGGACAGCAAAGTCAAATTTAAATGTTCATGATTCAGAAAGGTTATGTGTTTTTAAACAACTGTCTAATTTACTTCTATTATTGAATCAGCGTCATTCTCTTGGTATGTTTTGTTGAAGAGCATACCTAGATAGGCTCAAGAGGAGCAATGCACTGCTGGGAGCTAGATGGTGATTGGTGGCTGGCTGCACATAAACGATTCTTCTCATTGGCTCACCAACTGTGTTTAGCTAGCTGCTTATAATATTTTGCTGTTCCTGAGCCTACTATTCAACAAAGGATACCAAGAAAACAAAGCAAATTTTATAATAGAATTAAGCTGGATAGTTGTTCAACCCCGTACACCTTTTTGATGTAGGTACTACGTCACACAGCACTTTGCCAGGAGTATAATGTTGATTGACTTAGTACCTATGTCCAGCTGTAAGCTTTGACAGTGGGGGCCACAAAAGGGGGGCAGAAGACACCTGCCTTCATATGGTAAGGGTAATAAAAAATTGTATACGTTTGGTATTAACTAAATAGCCTAAATCAGAGGATGCCGAAAAACATTTATTTTTTGGGTAATTTTACACTAATTTCTAAATTCTGTAAATAAATGGCTAGTTAAAACTGTCATCCACTGAAAGGTCTTGTTATTAAAAAAAATATATATATAGTTTTCATAGATACATTTCAAGTAAAAAAAAGCTCTATTTCGGTGTAAACTGAGTAATAGCAAAAATGTACTGAGCACAAGAATACCCATGTTTCAATAAATACAAATCTGTAATACACTTGGAAATACCACCCAATACACTATGACTTGCCCTCTCTCAGGTCGACCAAAAAATAAATATAATGTCCCTTTACACATGAATCTCTTAAGAATGTGTAGCACAAAATGGGTCATGAAAAAAAGAACCCAATTCAGAAATCTGTTTTGACAAGTGATGGAATGAGAAACGTTTGCAGGGACCACTGCATTTGTCTCTTTTTACTTTGTTTTCATTGTCAAGTTATACAAAAGAGAGTATTAGTATCAGTTAGTTGTTCAATATAACAACAGACAGTATGAAAGGACACAGAGGGAACAAGTGTTTTTCACACAGATTATGAGGTGAATTCACACTTTGTATTGAGGGTTGATGTGTTTATATTCTAGTAGCTTGCTCTGCCAATCCTTCCCACACAAAACAGATTGTATTTTGTAAGGGGGGGCTGGGCTTTGTGTTGTGGAAAGAAATATTAACGAAACAGTGACAGTTTCCCAGAAGCATAAGAAATTAATTTATTGAACCTCTAATCTTTTCTACACAACTGCTGTGCAATGTTTTTGTCATGTATCTTCTCATACTGTGATATGCTTTTCATGCAGTACCTAGTATAGATTCATGCTGATTAGCTGGATATTCTCTAAAATATACATCAACTATCTACTCCCCTGAGCACCCTGTAGTAACACTAAAAAAGCAAATTATTCCCCATTATATCCCAGGGCACTATTTGTATATGGACACCTGAACATCACACCTATATGAGATTGTTGCACATCCCATTCCAAATCTGTGGGTATTAATAAGGATTTGGCCCTCTCTAACAGTCACAACTCTTCTGGGAAGGCTTTCCACGAGATTTTGGAGGGTGACGGTGAGAATTTAGGTAGGAAGTCTGATTGGTCTGTAGTTGAGTTCATGTGTACACTAAGATTTATATGGTCAAGTGAGCAACGCACACACAAACTAGCAAGATACAAAGGAAAGTGAATAATGTTTAAGGCTATTAAAAAAAAAATGTAAACATTTGAGACCTCTGGGGTAAGTTATTTCCTGCCTAGAATAGGGAAGTGTTCTCAAAACCCGTTAAAGGGGTATCTTGCTCTTCCTACATACATGCCTTACCTGTCAGACTTCATTTGGATCTTTTATCAATGATAGGACATTCATTTGTCAAGAACATAAATCTGTTTTATTCTTACGCTCTTATTATACAATACTAGAATGTTTGTAACAAATAATTTATGCCTAGGTTTGTCTACAAGAAAGTCCTAACAAATTCTGCTTATTAACGCAAAGAAATAATAAAACTGTGTTACATCATTCACAACAGACCATGGGCTCCATTACATATGCAGCGTCGCCCGCAAAAGCCGGCGCTTTTTACGCAGTTTTAGTATCCAATATACAGCGACGCATATAAATGCGGCAGGTATATTTCACCCGTCGGCAGCAATTTTTACTCCCATAAGCTAACATGGGACCGCGTCGCAAATCGGTATCCGATATTTAACGCAAGGACTTACGTGGCGAAAATGGAAACATTTTACTCCATTTTCACCTTGTCACACAAAGGAAGCCACAGCAAGCCTTGCGCTGAGTATGGGAGCACCGTAACTCCCGTAACTGCCTAAAAATATAAACTAACACTTAACGCACGCGCAATATCTAAATACCTGTCAACCGCAATCCCCCACCACAATAACTAATAAAGTATATTAACCCCTATATCCACCATCAAACCCACACCGCAAGTAATAATTAAATTATTAACCCCTATATCCGCCAACCCCAACATCACAAACTACCTAATGTATTAACCACTAATCCACCATTAACCCACATTGCAAAGTCCCTAATAAAACTATTAACCCCTAAACCGCCATCCCCACAACGCAAAAAAATAATTTAATTACTAAGCCCCCTAACCTAACACCCCCTAACCTAACATCCCTACTCTAAATTAAAAACCAAAAGTCTAACCCCCAGGTTTGTACTCATGGTTCCTGAAGTCCGGCGGAGAAGGTCATGTTCCAGGCAGTGAAGTCTTCTTCCAGGCGGCAACCTCTTCTTTCTTCTTCGAGTAACAAGCCTGCGCGGAGCGGAGTGCAGAGCTGAAGACCGGCGACCCTGGAACTGAAAACCGGAGACCGCAGAGCCATGGAGCATGGAGGATCCTCTTCGTACGATCTCCGCCATACACTGAATAGTGAATTCAGGGTACGCGATTAAAGATGGCGCCCCTTGAATTCCTATGGGCTGATTTGATTCTTCAAATTCAAATCAGCCAATAGGATAAGAGCTACTGAAATCCTATGGGGGAATGGCGGTTTAGGGGTTAATAGTTTTAATAGGGACTTTGTGATGTGGGTTAATGGCGGATAAGGGGTTAATACATTACGTAGTTTGCGATGTTGGGGTTGGCGGATATAGGGGTTAATAGTTTCATTATTACTTGCAATGTGGGTTTGATGGCGGATATAGGGGTTAATAATTTAATTAGGCATATTGCGTTGTGGGGTGGGTTGTCGGTTTTCGGGGTTAATACTTTTATTAGTTCCGATGTGGGTTTGATGGGGGATATAGGGGTTTTACGTGTCAGGTTTATAATTGGGAGGCGGGTTAGACGTTTACGGGAGATTGTAATAGTTTTTTTATTTTTCTTAGGCGCCGGCAGTTTCTAAAGTGCCGTAAGTCACTAGCGGCTCCAGAAATTTGTATTTACACTCATTTCTGGACATCGGGAGTTTATCCGACTTACGGCACTTTATGAAATGCCGGCACCCTATATGTAATACCCCGATGTGCTAGGTGAAATTAAAGGTGGCACAGGTTGCAGCGCTTGCGCTGAAGCCTGCGCTGTATATGTAATCTCGCCCCAAGTTTCTACTTTCAAAGAAGCACCATGATAGCCATGTCTAGAAAGAAAACAGTAGCAAAGATGGAACTATCCAAAACCATGAAAGTGGGATCTCATAAACCACAGGGATCTCAGAATTAATCCTACTGGGCAGATAAGATTTGGATGTCTTCTTTCCATTACTGAACCCAGAATGAGGGACAAACCAGGATTAAGCATAGTATTGAGGTTATTCTCCAACCCCCCCACCCCTCTAGTCATGGGCACCACCATGTTAAAATCTAGCTTTCACTACATTCCATTGCAGATGTGCTTGATGAGCCATAACTTTCCTTCAGATACCTGCAATGAAATATAAGTTCCAAAATGGCCATAATTAGAAGTAGGTGAATTAAACGTATTTAGTATTTAATATTGCTTTAAAATAGACAATGGCCTTTAATATAGTTCTATAGGAATTCTTGAGAAAAGATATCTACAGAAAGTTTGGGTCAGTGACCTATGAGTTGGAAACAAACTTTCTGTGGTGTGAATGTGGTTGTCTACCCATAGTTAGACAGCCATGCCCTATTGCATTACTTTGGGCACAGAAACATCTTTCATCTATACTTTTAAACTTACTACAAACAAATAAGGATCAAAAAGTCCCCATAGAGGTGCACTTGTATAGAACGAGCAATCTTCAAACCAAGACAGTAAATTCAGGCCGCACTCCCATAAGAATATCCCGGATGGACTCCTGTAAACAGTGGAGAAAAACATAATTTATGCTTACCTGATAAATTTATTTCTCTTGTGGTGTATCCAGTCCACGGATCATCCATTACTTGTGGGATATTCTCCTTCCCAACAGGAAGTTGCAAGAGGATCACCCACAGCAGAGCTGCTATATAGCTCCTCCCCTACCTGCCATATCCAGTCATTCGACCGAAACTAGCCGAGAAAGGAGAAACCATAGGGTGCAGTGGTGACTGTAGTTTAAAATATAGACCTGCCTTAAAAGGACAGGGCGGGCCGTGGACTGGATACACCACAAGAGAAATAAATTTATCAGGTAAGCATAAATTATGTTTTCTCTTGTTAGGTGTATCCAGTCCACGGATCATCCATTACTTGTGGGATACCAATACCATAGCTAAAGTACACGGATGAAGGGAGGGACAAGGCAGGTACTTAAACGGAAGGGACCACTGCCTGTAGAACCTTTCTCCCAAAAATAGCCCCCGAAGAAGCAAAAGTATCAAATTTGTAAAATTTTGAAAAGGTGTGAAGCGAAGACCAAGTCGCAGCCTTGCAAATCTGTTCAACAGAGGCCTCATTTTTAAAGGCCCAGGTGGAAGCCACAGCTCTAGTAGAATGAGCTGTAATCCTTTCAGGGGGCTGCTGTCCAGCAGTCTCATAGGCTAAGCGTATTACGCTCCGAAGCCAAAAAGAAAGAGAGGTTGCCGAAGCCTTTTGACCTCTCCTCTGTCCAGAGTAAACAACAAACAGGGAAGATGTTTGACGAAAAATCTTTAGTCGCTTGTAAGTAAAACTTTAAAGCACGGACTACGTCCAAATTATGTAAAAGACGTTCCTTCTTTGAAGAAGGATTAGGACACAATGATGGAACAACAATCTCTTGATTGATATTCTTGTTGGAAACTAACTTAGGTAAAAACCCAGGTTTTGTACGCAGAACTACTTTATCTGTATGGAAAATCAGATAAGGAGAATCACATTGTAAAGCTGATAACTCAGAGACTCTACGAGCCGAGGAAATAGCCATCAAAAACAGAACTTTCCAAGATAAAAGTTTGATATCAATGGAATAAAGGTGCTCAAACGGAACTCCTTGAAGAACCTTAAGAACCAAGTTTAAGCTCCATGGAGGAGCAACAGGTTTAAACACAGGCTTAATTCTAACCAAAGCCTGACAAAATGCCTGGACGTCTGGAACCTTTGCCAGACGCTTGTGCAAAAGGATAGACAGAGCAGAAATCTGTCCCTTTAAAGAACTAGCTGATAATCCTTTATCCAAACCCTCTTCGAGAAAGGACAATATCCTAGGAATCCTAACCTTACTCCATGAGTAATTCTTGGGTTCACACTAATGAAGATATTTGCTCCATATCTTATTGTAGATTTTCCTGGTTACAGGCTTTCGCCCCTGTATTAAGGTATCAATGACTGACTCGGAGAAGCCACGCCTTGATAAAATCAAGCGTTCAATCTCCAGGCAGTCAGTCTCAG